>NC_134572.1:88529008-88726508 GCF_050947875.1 Dermacentor variabilis | reverse complement strand
TTCCGTCTGTGTGCGGCGAACACATTAGTTCCTCGTTCAGTCTTTTGCCGGCTCCTCTAGCTATAGTTTCTCGCTCTTTCTCTCTCCCTTTTCTCTCTCACTCTGTCTCTCTCTCTCTTTCTTCTCTCGTAACGTTATATCCTCTTTCTCCCTTAGCGAGGAATACAAAAGAATCATTGAGCCGCACGAGGCAAATTAGATTTAAAGAGCAAGCTGTCTGAGAATAATCCAAACATGCTTGCCCCCGAGGAATTCCAGGATGCCCGCCCACGCGTTGCAACGCTTTTTCACTAGCGACCGGCACGAACTTCTTGCTCTTACTGGCTTGGCAGCCATCTGCTGTGCGCAAAGGCTTGCAGTATTATTCATATTTACTGCGTTTACATTTCCCGTGTCGTTCACGGCCCATGGAATTGCGATGTTGAAGCACCTGTTTTTATTATATGTATACTCGCGGAAATAATACGCGTTACCGAAAAAAAATTCAACATCGTTTGTCACTTTCGTAGATATATTGGATACTATTCTCTTTGGAGACAGATCGATCCACTTTATTTTAGAAAGTGCTCATTATCGATAGCTACCGTCACGCCCCAAGAAAATCCAAGGTGCTCTCAGGCGTCACAGCATCTTTGACTGGCGATCGGCACGAACTTCTTGCTACGGCCAGCTTAGCAACAAATCCTGTACCAAATACTTAATTACTACGAAATCGCGTTTTTTACATCACCTTCTGCGTATTAGCTACGCATTTGATTCGAATTCAGAAACTGAAGCCCATTTTCTCTGATATGCATACTCGCGTGACCAATGTGCACTCGCAAAATTTCAACAGTGCTTGTCATGTTCGCGTAGATATCGGATAATACATACCCTTGCGAGAGGAAAGTCGAGGGTTCACTGAGTCGTCACAAGACTTTTCATTAGTTACTGGCACGAACTTCTTGCGCCAGCTCGTTGCGCAACTATCTGCTGCTCGTAAAGCCCCACAAAGAATTTCTATTCTTTGTGTCATTCACTGCTCAGCGCACACTGGGCATTTCAACTACAAAACTGAACCACGTTTGATTTGATATGATTACTCATGCGACTAATACGCATTCGCAAAAGCTTTACAGTACTCGCCATGTCGTAAAAAAGTAATTGGATAATATCCTATTTCCAGACAGTATATCCTACACGAAAGAACTCAATAGTGCGCTTTAGGGTCACAGCCCCTTTCGCTACAGCGGCCCTCAATAATTGCTTGCTATCTGTAGTTTCGCAACAACCTTCTGCCCATAAAGGCTTGCTTATTAGGAATTCTAATTTTTTGCGTCGTGCTGTCCGAAGGGCACGCTGGCAATCTAATTGCGAAATTAAAGCAGGTTTGTCCTGGACATAATACTGGCGCAGCTAACATGAAATCACAATAGTAAGACAATGTTGATCGTATTCAGGTATTTGTCGGACAGTCTTATGTTTGGAGTGATAATGTAACTGTATAACGGTACGTTATTCTTGAGTTATTAGAAACAAATGCGATACCTGTCGGCGCCAATGAACTGGGCCCTAATTCTTGCCTTTCTGCAAAAACGAAAAAGAAACGTTGTACTTGAGGAAGGCCATTTCAGATAATCAATAAACCGAAACGTTCTTATAAACTCATTTAGAAAGTGCCCGTTTTTAAACACCTTGACTTCCTGAGCTCCTTTATTCTAACATAATACGTAGTTTTCATGCATGAAAAATTGAAGCCATGGCTGACAATGACTGTTCAATATGCTCCGCACTGAAAATTGGGTGCCCTCAACAGTAAATCAACAAGCAGCGTAACAGACATCGCAGCCAATCTTACTTACGAAGTAATTCACTAAGGCATCAGACTTCATATGTCAAGTGAACTCTTAGACGCCGCAACGCTGCTTTTATTATGATTATGCTCTACGTTATAATAGTACCATGTGCTTCATGACACAGGGTTTTGCGAAGTCCAGGCACATAGAGGTAATAAGCACCGCGCCATGCTAAAACTTCACTAATTCAGGAATTACATTTGCGCATTTTAACTAGCAAAACTAAGATAGTTTGAAGTCAGAAGAATACTTATAACAATGCTGTGGTTAGCTACAGTCGTAAGGTACAGTCAGTAAGCCATAATAAGTTCTTCTCTGCAGCGCACTCATGTTACCTGACAACTGGTAGCAGCAATTCCCTAGGGACTGTTTACATTCCTAGGTTAATGCTGCGTTCTCTTTTCAATAGACTAGAAGTAAAGTAGCTGCACAGGATAAATTGTTACCATTTAGATACATCATTATGACGACCCCCATTCAGCACTATTCTGTGACGAAATGCAGGATCAACATAAGCAAAATGGCTGGCGAACATTTATGCTGAAGTTTTACATTCGTTTCACTTTCTTTTATTTCTTTTAGAACGTTTCCAGCCTAGATGAGCAAGGTAAACTTCTAATCCTGAGAGCCTGAAGAACGTCTTGAAATTGAATGCACGTTCTGCTGCACCAAGACTGTTTCCTAGCAGCGATACAGTAATGACTGTGACCATTTTCTCCTGCCTCCGTGTAGCACTGCTACACCCCGAACAGAAATGAGATCCAAAAAGTGGAGACCGACTTCGCAGCAAGGACAGTGTAGTCAGGGCCGTGGCATGGAATACCATTCGGTGGTGCGAAGACTCGAGACAGGCACCCAAATGTTAGCCCTAAGATGTCTTCGCGCGGGAACACCGTTCCCCGTCTCCAATGTTCTGGAACGGACATTTCTTTACCTTGCTCCTGTTTTCTCCTTGTTTCGTTCCGACGCATATAGCGGTACGCTCTTAAAGCCCGGTCACCAGAAAGCACAGCCTCAGCAAATACAAATTGTGCTGTGATATAACCATGTCGTTGCTCTGTTCTACTTTTTTTTTTTTTTGTGGCCGGTTCGGTCGGAGAATATTCTTTTCGTATTTGCAGAAGCCCAGACTCTGACACCTTTTTTTTACGGTTGCAAATTTTGTCCTCATAATGGCCATACGGAAGCTTACACAGTTCACTGGCCATGACGCTTTTTCGATACCGTGTTTTTTTTCGCTGAATGCTTCTTTTGATGAGCATGTTGGTCCTCGTATACAGGCATGAATGTACAATTTCTTGCGAGTTTGTTAGATCATTTGACGCATTCCCGTTATAGTAGGGAGAGATTACGATCCCACTTCCATGTGTAGTATCGATCGACAGCTGTTCTCACACCTATCTCTCTCTCTCTCTCTCTCGTTTCACTCCATTTCGTGAAAACCAGAGAGAGGAAGTGATTTGGCTACTGGATTGCGCAATCTTTAAGACGACGGCGTTTCAGACGTTCACAGCACACGTAATCAACTGAATTGGGCACACGTGCAGAAAAATAAATAGGCACTTTCTTGCACCTTCTTGCTACCGTCTCCCTCGTGGCATGCCAAGCCAATGGCTCGTAAGTGTCGAACCAAGACGCGTTGTTGCCGACACTTGATGAGGTGGTATGGTAAGTCGTTCGTGAGACATTAACACCGCCTCACGAGTAATATTCACTCACATGCACTTTGGTTTCGTTGAATACTCAAGGTGTACTACGCTCAATTGTTCTTCCGGCGCATCGATATCACATTGGAAATCGTAACCGGTCAATCGTTGCACGCCTCTCACCCTGATGTTAACAGCGCAAAACGTAGACGAGACACGAGTCGAGAAGACGACACCACAAGCGCTGACTTTCAACAACGTTTGTTTCAAAGAAACACGACTTCTTATACCATTGCCCACACGTGTCGCCGTCACGTGATCGGCCATCATGGGAAACACGCACTTTTTCTTATTTTTTTTGCACTCAAGGTAGTGGTTGTACGTGCAAAAGTTCAAGTTATTTTTTTTTGTCAGTAAGGACGGCGTGCTAACGCATTGGTCACGAAGTGTGGTAATCTCGGCTGCGTCAATTATCTCCCGGACCAGCTGGTCATTGTGTTTCTTCAGCACTTCACAGCGCCTGAATTCTGCGGCGCAAGCTTTAGAGGAGCAATCCCTGACATGGATACCTAGATTCATGTTAGCCTGCTTTACGCTAAGTTTATGTTCCTTTAGTCTTTCGTTTGTGGATGTTGAAGTTTGCCCTATATACATTTTTCCACATTTCAAAGGTATTGCATACACTACGGCTTCTGAGCACTCCACGAAACGATTCTGGTGATTTATCGTGTACCCTTGCTGGTTTATGGGCTTTTCCAATGCGTTAGCATGCCATGCTTGTTACTGACAAAAAAAAAGAACTTGAGCTTTTGCACGTACAACCACAATCTTGAGTGCAAAAAAAAAAAAGAGAAAAAGTGCGTGTTTCACACGATGTCCGATCACGTGATGGCGACACGTGTGGCCAATGGTACAAGAAGTCGTCTTTCTTTGAAAAAAACGTTGTTGAAAGTCAGCGCTTGTGGTGTCGTCTTCTCGACTCGTGTCTCGTCTACGTTTTGCGCAGTTAACACCAGCATGAAAAACCAACAAGCCCAAGCTGCTATTCTAACGGTTCTCACGTTATTCGGACTTCCTGCATGTTGATGCCATTTTCATGCAAAAGGTCAGTTTCTTACTTATTGCTGAATAACATCCTATGGTGCTTCGTTCTTGCTTAAGGACGGACTTCCTGTGATTCTGTGACCGGTAAGAAGTATACTTATCGCATCACGAGTTTGAATTTACCCCCGTCATATGTAACGGGCAGCATATTTTTTTTGTCATTTTAAAGACAAGTAACCACGTGCTCATAAACCAACTCATTAGTGCTCACAGTTACCCCGAAATGCATCGCGCGTCACGCAGTTTTTATTCGCAGATCAATCATCATTGCTCCCGGCCACTGCGGCTCGCCTGGCAAGGGGGCTTCCCCTCGCGGCTTTGTTGGAGGAGCCGGATCGGAGACGGCAGACCGAGACCCGGCTCTCGGCGATAGATTAATCACGCGAAGTGGCCAGGTATAAACGAAGACGAAGATTAATAGCCCTGAGTGCACCCGCAAAAGCACCCGAGAGCCTCAAGCGCGAGAGCAAGCCAGCTTGCTCCCTTCTGGACGTTCCCGCTGGCTAGTCGTTTTACGGGCACGGCCATTATGGCATCGGCAGCCGCCGTCGGCTTTCTCGAGAGCACCTCCTCGGTCGCGCGCTTTTTCGAGGCAAAAGCTAATTGCTTTCGAAAAGAAAGTCACTTCCGCGCTTACCCGTGACACGGCTTTTCCTTACCTTCCTGTCGTATTACGAACATGATAAATGACTGAGCGCGGAGGACTTCTTCGAGGGCGGCCAGCTTTTTTAATGAAGAGCGCATCCTTTCCCGAGAATGTATTCCTATGCGATTCTCATTGAAACAAAGTTTGCTGAGTGATTCCCCGTTGCGTCAACTGCCATAGCGGAAGTGAAGTGGAAAGAGCTCAGTTTGGCGCGAGGTCTTGTTCTCCTGGCCAACCTCAGAAGAAAATTACTAGTTCTTTCACACGGCGGTAAAGCAAGGGGTATCCCTTGGCATACCAAAGCCATGGCGAAAGACCTTTTCTTGTTCTTTTTCCTTTTTTTTCCTTTTTTTTTTTTGAATTGCATCATATATGTCTCGCCTATCACCTACCTCTGGGATACACTTTTTCATCTCCCTTCTGAAGCTGAAATCGTTGCGCAAAGGTGTGCTTATACTGCCGCACGTCAAATTGCACTGTACGATTTAAAAATAAGCCTGCTGTAGAAGAATGCTAAACGGAAAATGAAAGAAAATGTGCTTTCACATTTCTATACCAACCCAAGTTCAATAGACCAAGACAGCGCCAAATTATCCCCTAACTTGCGTTGCTTCGCGAATGTGTCTGAATGCTGTCTCAGACAAACATATTGCTTGCTTACGTATTTAAACGGACCTAAAGGCAGTCATGTCATGATAAGACTATTGATCAGAGAAATAGTGCCAATAATTCTTAATATCATGGTCAGATGTAACGGTTATTCATTGTTCGGAGCAAAACAGGGCAGTGAGGTCCCCGTCACCCTATTTTACGCCTTGTTGTCAGCTCGCCCTCTCTCGGTTTCTGATTCTCTTTGCCGCGTCGTCGCATTTTTCCGTTGCAAGCACACCTCGCGCGAAACAGCCTTCCGCTGCCGCTTTGAGCCGAAAAACAGGACAGCCAAATCGATGCTAAAAACTGATCATTATTTCACTCAGTCGCGAGTTCTCGAACCCATAGTCGCTGCACGACAGGCGCGCCTGTTCCATTTCCTGCCCCTTCTGAGCTCCGAACGCACCTCACCTGTTCTTTTGCACGACCTCTGACAGTCGGCCCCCGTTCGATAACATCGTTGTCATTCGTCGTTATCGGTTCAGCGCCCCACTGTTGCTGCACGAGTCATCTACGAAGCTTGCCACACAACACGTCGATTATTGTGACTCAGGCAATGACGGTTTTGCCGGAACGACTTGTCGTGTTTAGGCGCCAATCGATCGTCGAGGAAATGTATGAGCCTTTTTTGTGTGTGTGTCTGTGTCCTTTTTTTTTCTTTTTGCTCATTAATAACTTCTTTGAGGCACAGGCAACTATTCCCAAAATGTATGTCACTGTTAATTCTGCCACAGTGCTATATTTAAGCATATGTTTACGCATCCGTTATTATTGCTTTAACATGGTGTTCACGAAAGTTGGAATGCGGGCTTGTTGGTATAGTATCGTAAGATGTTCTCGTAGCGAAAGCAGGAACACGCACACGAGAAGACTGAAATACACAGACAGAGCGCTTTTCATGTATTTGCGCAATCTTGTGGTCCATGTTCTTACTTGCGGTGCTAGACACCTTACGTTAACATGGAAGCTGTTCTTTACCTTCCAGTTGTCTGGCATGGCTCACAAATAATTTGTACTTTGTGCAATGCACCTTTATGTACTTCTCACCTGTCTTGTAATACGCAATACAGATGAAGGCACAGTTATCGGACTCCTTTTTCATTTCGTGACTTGTTGACCGCGCTTTAATGAAGAGTAAGGGCTTGTGTGCGTCGCACGAGAATGCGCGTATATGTGAACGTGTATATGTGCACGTGTGCTACAAACTAGTCGATAACACGCTATCAAACATGCAAAAGCTGTTCTAAAACGAAAGTTAAACAGCAAAATACAGGAAGCCTTCAGGAAGTCCGCCGCGTTATCGTCACCCTTTCCGCTTTACTATCGCCTCATGGCGTCGCCTCTGGCCTAATTGTTCTCTGACAACAGTCAAATTTGCATATTTAAGCAAAAGGCGTGATAACGAAGACGAAGCACAATTTTACCCTCACACACGAAGTGCCTTTTCGCATCTTCTGCCTGAATATGCAGTACCATCATAACCAAATTGCCATCTTAACGTCCTGTGTTCGCGTGCGGCATGTGTCAATCTTATGTTTACCACAACCAAATTAAGGTCCACTACAGGCCTACTTTCCTATAACCGCAACTTTAAGTCAACCTCGGCACCATTTGCATCTGAATTGCAACTCCCAGTCACCCCGTATGGGACTGTGTTCACAAGCCACGCCATCTGCTGGTACTTTGTAAGAACAGACACTAGTCGGTCTTAATAAAGAGCACATAATTAATGGAGGCGGCCGATCAGTCTATACAGCTAATACAAGCGAAAAGCTTTGTGAACTAGACCGACCACGTTTCGTGTGTTTTTAATACACACTGAGGCTCTCAAGGAAGCAATAGTGGCATTTCAGTTTCCAGAAACCACATTCTATGGTCTCTTGGCGCAGCAGATTCAGTTACCTCTCCAACTGTGGAAGCTTCTGCTAAAAACCCATTGATATGGTTAATAGTTTTGGCTGAATGGAGTGGCTTCGAGATCACGTCCAACCCGACGAGCCTCTGGCCATCTACCGACGTGGCCAATATAGAGAAACGCTGGAGAGATGGCAGTGAATGTGACTTTCAGTCAAATTGTCCGTCAAATAGAACTTCAAATCACCGTGGTAAAACCAAGAGAGAAAGAAATAACAAGCAGAGCTACACCAACGAATTGGCCGGGCATCACCCTGCCGCACTTATTGCGCATGCGCAGCAAACTAAAAACCCGTTCGATGCCGCGAGCGCCGAGAAATGGCCTCGGGGACTTCCGCTTGGCAAGCGCAGGGCCGAGTCATTTTTAAAACTGCCAGCGATTCCGGCACGAAAATAGCTCTCCAATAGCTCCAGCCATCCCGTCTTCACACTCCTTTCCGTATCTTCTCCGAGCACCAGCGTACACTAGCTTGCGTCCGCCGCACCGTGCTTCACAGGCGGTTGGTCCAGGAGGAACCACGTGACTGTCTTCACGCAAACAAAAGAAGCTACACGCGAGATGCAGCCTTCTCTCAAGCACGCTGATACTGAGTCGCGTTAACTTTTTTTTTTTTTTTGCGAAACAGGCGCAGCGAGTGTGCGATTGATAGAAAGCGAGACCTAGTGAAGGACAAGTTAGTTTGGGCCGACTCAGATTATGTGGTGCCAGAAAGTGGAATCTCGCGCAGCATGTTCACAATTACGTCCTCGTCTCTACTTGCAGGTGACTGCAACGGTGAAGCATATACAAGTACGACACCATCTGCCCCCAACTCTACGACCCTGGCACATGACCCGATGTGCCAGGGTGCCAGGCTACGTTTTCTTGCTACCTCGGCAAGTGGAGTCGATATGTTTTTCATTAAAACAGTCTTTATCTATCTCTCTCTATTTCAGGAGAGCTTCAGTCTGGTTCGCCTGGCTTTCGGCGTCTACGGTCGTCTTAAGGTGTGCCCCTCCTCTCCAAGGCACCGAGAACTCTAGCGGCAGCGGCTGGCAGTTGCAAATCGAACGGCCTCCCCGCGCGCCGGCAGCGCTTGAAAACCGTCGAGCTAAGCTCACGCGGGAATTGCTCTATTACATGCTTGCGGACGCACGTGCCGCGCAAAACGCAATCGCTCTTTCCCTTCCCCTCATCCCCGCTCTCTCTCTCTCTCTCTCTCTCTCTCTCTCGTTCTCGTCCCTTTCTGCCGTCCGTTCATCGCTTTCTTCACTTCCTTCTTTTTGCTTCATCGTTCCGCTGGTGCTCACCTCATTCACGCAGTATTGATTTCGTGGTGTTGCGTTCAATGGCCACCCTCCAGGCATACCCATAAAAAACAAAGCATAAAAATGGTATGGTGGGTCTTCTTACGCATTTTAATGCAAAATATTTTTCTGATGTTTGTGGGGATTATTTTCGCTGACAGTATAGAACAAATAGCGTCGGAAATGGCGTTGGTTTATCTTGTAAGAGCTTCTAGTGAGCGCACACACTTAACTGTATCAAGTCTGAAATTATTAAGACCTCGTTATGGCGAGTCGTCGCAGAATCCAGATGGCGATAATCACTCTGTAAATCTTCTTTTACGACCAGGCTCATATGTTGCTTGTACAATGTGCCATTTTTGGTAACTGTCTGTCTGCCAAGCCAAAAGCAAGTTTCTTCCACAGTCACCTAACTCTGCAGCTTTGTGCACAGTTAGATACAAAGAAAAGACGCGGCATCGTGCTTGTCAGCACAGAATCTGGTACGCGTACATTCTGGAAATCATAGAATGAATCAAGTGCGTGATAATCACGGGCAACTATGCTCAGTGTGAAAAAGCTCGCGTGGTAGTAGGAGGCGAGCTTCAACAAGTTTCCAAGCTTTTTTCAGCTTTGGAAAGAGAGAAAGCTAATAGCTTTAAGGGAAGTTGTAAACTTCATACTAGACACAGACATAACGTATAACTACACATATCAAGAGGGGCTCTCACAAATAAACTTTCTTTTTCTCTTCATTAATTTTATGTTGACTCTAAAACATCTCACCGTTAGCCACTCTTCTTTTTTTTTCACTTCTCTGTTCCTAAAATTGCACAGATGGAAAGTTTCAGAAAACACTTGAAGCGAGTTCTTGCGTGCCCGTGTCTCCTGCGATGAACTTAAAAGCGGGGTGGCGCGTTGTATAAAACGCAGGCGTCTGCAGCTAACAAACCGTGCATACAAGTAAAGCCTTCCTGTCAACAACAATCAATATTACGCAGGCTTGCGTGTTCAGCCAGGCACTGCCCTATTTATGCACACTTATATTCTTACGGCATCAAATTAGTGCCCGACGTACGCATACAAGGATCCATCATGTGGCACCACGCAGCACCTGATGGAGAATTTCCGTGAGGGCATGGTTTGTGGTAATGATTTTACTTTCCACAAGAATCGCAACATTAGCTGTTAATCACTTCAGTGCGCTTCAACAGCGAGCACACGCTCCCTCATGCTGGCACGCAAACGGGGAAAAAACGAATAAGAGCAACTGAGTCCAGCAGCTGCCTCAGAATAAGATATTGAAAGTGCATTGTTTTCAAAGTGAAATAATGGTTTTAATTTATTAATGGGATATCGCGCGCTTGGGAATGTGTTCAAGAAAGTTGCCAGAACCTTTTTTTGGGGTTTGTAGTTTGAAGGAGCTTCCACACAAAGCGAAGATGAAAATATTCTTCATTAAGAGCGCAGGGCACGTTAAGCATGACATGTAGCTTGTTAATTTTGGGTCGCTGAATTGCCTTGCGTCAAAAGTACGCTTATTATGCCGGTGTAGAGCTGACGATTAGTTTGCGTGGATTGAACAATTATGCTACATAATTGAGAGTTAACGTATTGTAAAAGAACAGCATTCCTTTCTTTTTTTAGGATAGAATAAGCCCTTGCGGCGTAAATAATGTCGCAAAAAACGTAGGAAGTTGTATGGCCACAAATATTACCACAAAGATGTTTTTACTTAAAACGAGCGAAATATTTCTTTCAGACTTTTTCCAGGACCGGGATAATGTAACTATTCTATTCCGACGCCATTGCCTGTCACGATTCATCAGTGGTAAGAGCGGCGCTCCACCCGAGTTGTCAACTGGATCAGCCGGCCGCGAACGGTGGATGACAAGGGTGTGTTGCGTTTCGCCTGCGACACGTGGTTTTGCCGGCGCGACTGCGGCGGGGCGGCAGACATTTTGGCCCGATCGTCGTCGCCGCAACACTCATCGCCAGGTGTTTCCAGGCGCGACTGCGGCGATGCGACCGCCTAGGGATCATCCTCGCATTCCAGTCATTGTGCCCGAAACAGGCGATGCCAAAGCAGGGATCTCATTCCAGTCATTGTGCCCGAAACAGGCGATGCCAAAGCAGGGATCTCGTTCCAGTCATTGTGCCCGAAACAGGCGATGCCAAAGCAGGGACCATCCTCTCATTACAGTCATTGTGTCCGACCGGCAGCGCCACGACAGGGTGCTACGAGATCGTGCTCGACATGGTGCTACGGCATCGCTACGACAGTGTGCGTCACCATTAGCCCATTGTACATTCACGTGCTCGTCTTTTGAGGGGTTCCTTCTTGCCCTCAACTGCGAGAGTATAAAGACAGCTGCCCCCGGACGCAAAAAGGGAGGGCTCCGATTTCTTCTGTTGAGTGAAGTGCTCTCCCGTCTCTCTACTTCGGTCAAACTGACCGCCAACTCTTTGCGATGTTAAAATAAACAAGTTGTTTTGTTGTTACCAGTCGACTCATGCTTTGCCGGGACCTTCGGATGCTTCCAGTTGTACCCCAGGCCGCCAGGCCAACGCTACCCTTGGGGCTTGCGACCCAGGTACAACCACGGGCGTCAGCGCCGAGTTCCCAACAGATCGTACCAGCGGTCCGATCCCAAACATCTGGTTGGCAGCGGTGAGATCGCCTCCGACTTCAAACAACTGTCTGCCAGCGGTGAGATCGCGACAACGGAGGCCAGCAGCGAAGAGATGCAGTTGACGGTATGCTGAGCAGCTCAACGACGATCCGGGAGCAGTGCAACGAGCCCTGTGTGACGACTGGTTGCCTGCAGCGGAACGACTGCGCGGAATTCCTGCCTGCGAGGTTTGGTGAGTGCGGGACTTTCTTCTTCTGAGCTTTGCCAGGCTTTTTGTTAGTGTTAGAAACAGAGCTGGTAATTGTGGTTGTCGTTGCTGCCGGGTTAGTTGCGGCAAGACAATAATAGGCAGTAGAGAAAGCAGCATTCAGAGCAGCCATGGATTTGAAGTCGTTGCGCAAACCGAAATTGTTGGAGCTTGCAAGAGAGTTGGGTCTGGATGTCTCAGACAAACTCAGAAAACCAGAACTGATAAAGGCTATTCTTGAGTTAGAGGCTGAGGATGACGAGCTGTCGGAATGCCTTGAGACCATTGAAGAGAGAGAGACTGCAAAAAGACAGGAGCGCGAACTTAAAGAACAAAAAGAAAAAGAAGAGCGTGAACGTAAAGAACAGAAAGAGCGAGAGCAACAAGAGCGTGACCGTCAACACGCTTTGGAAATGAAGCGTCTTGAGGTAGAGATGGAACGCGCTCGTAATGGAAGTCAGGCACACGGTGCAGGAGAACGCGTATTGTTCAAAATGACGGACCTGATGCGGCCGTTTAAGCTTGGAGAGGACATTGGTTTGTTCCTGGTTAACTTTGAGCGAACGTGCGAGAAGCAGGGGTTCTCTCGGGAAACGTGGCCACAGCGCTTGCTCACTTTGTTACCCGGCGAGGCGGCCGACGTAGTCGCTCGCTTGGATAGAGAGGAGGCAGAGGATTTCGACACAGTGAAATCGAGTCTTCTAAAAAAGTACCGGCTGTCTGCGGAGGCGTTCCGTCGGAAGTTTCGGGAAAATGAGAAAGGCAGAAGTGAGTCATATACAGAGTTTGCGTATAGGCTTATGTCGAACATGCAGGAGTGGCTCAAAGAAGAGAAAGCGTTTGGTGACCACGATAAAGTTCTGCAGTGTTTCGGGCTAGAACAGTTTTATAGTCGGTTACCGGAGAACGTGCGATACTGGGTCTTGGATAGGCCAGACGTGAGTACGGTGGCTAGAGCCGCTGAGCTAGCCGAGGAGTTTGTGACGCGTCGAGCTCGCGGAGCTAAGGACGGTCAAAAGGGTGAATTTGGCTCGAAGTTTGAGAGGCCGAAGTTCACACCCATGAGAGCAAAGGGGAACACGCGTAGTGCGGATGCGAGTGGAAGCAGTGCGACCGAACCTAAGGAGACGGCGGCAGCCGAAGCCGAACGCAGAAAGCGGTTCGAGATGAGGCGAGCGGGCGTTTGTTATACGTGCCAGAAGCCGGGTCACTTTTCGGCGCAGTGTCCGGAAACAACACCAAAAGTTGTGTTTTTTTCAATAGGCAGCACTGACGAGAACATGAAGCTTCTCGAGCCTTACATGCGAGACCTCCTCGTAAACGGGAAAGAGTGCCGAGTGCTTCGCGATTCCGCAGCTACGATGGATGTAGTTCACCCGTCTTACGTAGAACCCCATATGTTCACGGGCGAGTGCGCATGGATCAAGCAAGCCGTGGAAGCTCATAGCGTGTGTCTGCCGGTAGCAAAAGTGCTTATTGAAGGACCTTTCGGAGCGCTTGAGACAGAGGCGGCAGTGTCATCTATGCTGCCACCCCAGTACCCGTACCTATTTTCAAACAGGTCCGATCACCTCCTGCGCGAGAAGGGGCTTTTGTTTGGTGAAGCTAGTGTTCAGGCCTTAACCAGGTCGAAGGTTCGGGAGCTCGCTGCAAAGGCGGTAGTTGCGGGGCCGACGTTATCAAACAACGAAAAAGGGTCAGAGGCGCAGCAAGCTGATATTCAGAGCACGCCCGAACTGAATAAACTTGAGTCCGTAACGTTAAAGGCACCAGATACCGGAGAGGAAAATCCCGATGCGGGAAAGTTAGAAGAGCTATCTACTGATTTGCTCATCGCGCCTACGTCAGACGGACTTGATAGGTTGCTAAAAGTCAGCCGGACGGCTTTGATAGCCGAGCAAAAAAAGGATGGCAGCCTGGAAAACGTGCGCTGCAATGTCAAAGAAGGTATCGCCAGGAAAACTGCGCGTTTTGTGGAAAGAGGTGGAGTCCTGTACCGGAAGTATCTAGACCGAAGAGGAGTGGAGTTCGATCAGCTGGTCGTGCCTCAATGCTATCGTCAGGATCTGTTGCGCTTGTCACACGGGGGTTCGTGGTCCGGACACCTAGGAGTTAAGAAAACTAAGGACCGTCTCTTGCAAGAGTACTATTGGCCAGGGTGTTTTCGGGACGCAGACCATTTCGTGAGGACATGTGACACTTGTCAGCGGGTGGGCAAACCAGGGGACAAATCGAGGGCGCCGTTGAAATTGGTACCTATCATTACGGAGCCTTTTAGACGGCTCGTTATTGATACTGTGGGACCTCTGCCGGTAACAGCCACGGGGTACAGACACATTTTGACTGTGATCTGCCCAGCGACAAAGTTCCCTGAAGCAGTGCCGCTTAAAGAACTCAGCTCAGTTGAGATAGTTAATGCACTACTGTCCATATTTGCGCGAGTTGGTTTTCCTGCGGAAATCCAATCAGATCAGGGCACAGTGTTTACTAGCGCTTTGACGACAACTTTTCTCGAAAGGTGTGGGGTAAAGCTGTTACACAGCTCAGTGTACCACCCACAGTCGAATTCCGTTGAGAAGCTCCACTCCGTCATGAAGCGCGTATTGAGAGCGTTGTGTTTTGAACATCGAACTGACTGGGAGCTGTGTCTGCCTGGGGTGATGTTTGCTTTAAGGACCGCGCCGCATGCGGCTACGGGGTTTTCGCCAGCTGAACTGGTGTACGGTCGCTCGCTTCGATCTCCGCTTCGCATGCTTCGAGAATCATGAGAAGGTAGGGGCGACGACCCAGTCGTGGTGGAGTACGTGCTTAAGCTCCTCGAACGCTTAAGAAGGGCACAGGAGTTGTCAGGTGAAGCAATGACAAAGGCCCAGCAGAGGGCCAAGGTTTATTATGATCGGACAGCCAGGGCCCGTCGTTTTGAGGTTGGCGATGAGGTCATGATATTGCGCACATCGCTAAACAACAAACTAGACGTGCAGTGGGAGGGCCCAGCACGAATTGTTCAGAAACTGTCGGACGTTAACTACGTGGTAAGTCTGCCAGGAAAGCGGAAAGCACAGCAAGCTTACCACTGTAATCTGCTCAAACCTTATAGACAAAGGGAAGCAGTGGTGTGCATGATGGTAAACGTTCCTGAAGAGCTTCCGGTCGAGCTTCCGGGACTAGGCTCAGTGACGAACAGGGAAGACACCGGTCAAGTCATTAGTGACCTTATCAGTAAAGCGCCGCTGTCGCCTGAGCAGAAAACCGAACTACACCAGCTATTACAAGAGTTTCAAGGTCTGTTCTCTGAGAGGCCTGGTAGGACTTCTATACTTACTCATGATATAGAACTTACCTCCACAGAGCCAGTACGATCCAAGGCGTATCGGGTGTCACCCCGCCAGAGCGATATTATGAAGGCTGAGGTAAAGAAAATGCTACAGCTCGGTGTTATTGAGGCAGGTGAGAGTGATTATACCTCCCCTTTGATTTTAGTTGAGGTACCGGGCAAGGAACCTCGTCCTTGCGTCGACTACCGCAGGCTTAATTCCATCACTAAGGATCAAATTTATCCGATCCCTAACATCGAGGAGCGCCTTGAGAAAGTTAGTAGCGCTCAGTTTATTTCCACCCTAGATCTTGTCAGGGGTTATTGGCAGGTTCCACTTACAGAAGAGGCTAGTAGGTATGCGGCGTTCATTTCACCAATGGGAACATTCCGTCCTAAAGTGTTGAGTTTTGGTTTGAAGAACGCGCCATACTGTTTTTCAAGTCTCATGGATAAAGTGTTGCGGGGACAGCAAGAATTCGCTTTACCGTATCTAGACGACGTAGCGATATTCTCCGCATCCTGGTCTGAGCATATGGCACACTTGCGGGCAGTGCTAACCCGCCTGCGCGAAGCGGGCTTGACAGTAAAGGCTCCTAAGTGCCAGTTAGCACAGGCCGAGGTTGTCTACCTCGGTCACGTGATTGGTCAGGGTCGTCGCCGCCCCTCTGAAATAAAGGTGGCCGCTGTGCGAGACTTTCCGCAACCGCGCACGAAGACCGATATTCGGTCGTTCTTAGGTGTCGCCGGCTACTATCAGAGGTACATCCCTAGGTACTCTGATATCGCGGCTCCCCTGACGGATGCTCTAAGAAAAACAGAGCCTCAAACAGTCGTCTGGGACGAGACAAAGGAAAGAGCTTTTAGCGCCCTAAAGAGTGCCCTAACAAGCCAGCCTGTGCTACGATCGCCAGACTATACAAAAGGGTTCATTGTTCAGTGCGATGCTAGTGAGCGAGGCATGGGCGTTGTACTGTGCCAACGGGAAAATGGAGAAGTAGAACACCCCGTCCTGTATGCTAGTCGTAAGCTGACCAGTCGTGAGCAGGCGTATAGCGCCACCGAGAAAGAGTGTGCGTGTCTCGTGTGGGCCGTTCAGAAATTGTCATGCTATCTAGCCGGCTCGAGGTTTATCATTGAGACGGATCACTGCCCTCTCCAATGGCTGCAGACCATCTCTCCCAAAAATGGCCGCCTCCTGCGCTGGAGCCTCGCTTTACAACAATATTCCTTTGAGGTGCGTTACAAAAAGGGGAGTCTCAACGGTAACGCCGATGGCTTAAGTCGAAGCCCCTAACGTAGGAATCAGCCTCAAAATTGTTTGTTACTGATGTTTTTCTTCCTGAGGCAGGATTTTTGTTTAACATATTGCTTTTGTTTAGTGTTTCAAAGTGATGATATGCTTTCTAGTACAATTTTTCAATTTGTGGACGCGTTCTGAGTGATGCTAGACTACTGTAAGGAACTAGGCAGTGGTATAAAAAGGGGAAAGAGCCTGGCAGGGCTTAGTGAGGGTTGTGCCGTGCTTGCTGACTGAGCGGTTGAGTTTCAGCGTAGTTCTAACGCTTGCCGGGAACGAGAACAAAAATGTGAACTCTCCCGAAGTCACTTTGCAGTGTCCCGTGCGAACCTGAACGAGAGAACGAGGCCTTCTCTGTGCGCTGCGCTCAAGAAACGTCGAGGGACGCCCGACATCGGTTATGAGCATCATCGAGCGACATCCCTCCGGACAGCGGATGCAGTCCCCTGTCCATCGGGATCTCCTTCCCCCGGCGGGGCGGTCTGTTGCGTTTCGCCTGCGACACGTGGTTTTGCCGGCGCGACTGCGGCGGGGCGGCAGACATTTTGGCCCGATCGTCGTCGCCGCAACACTCATCGCCAGGTGTTTCCAGGCGCGACTGCGGCGATGCGACCGCCTAGGGATCATCCTCGCATTCCAGTCATTGTGCCCGAAACAGGCGATGCCAAAGCAGGGATCTCATTCCAGTCATTGTGCCCGAAACAGGCGATGCCAAAGCAGGGATCTCGTTCCAGTCATTGTGCCCGAAACAGGCGATGCCAAAGCAGGGACCATCCTCTCATTACAGTCATTGTGTCCGACCGGCAGCGCCACGACAGGGTGCTACGAGATCGTGCTCGACATGGTGCTACGGCATCGCTACGACAGTGTGCGTCACCATTAGCCCATTGTACATTCACGTGCTCGTCTTTTGAGGGGTTCCTTCTTGCCCTCAACTGCGAGAGTATAAAGACAGCTGCCCCCGGACGCAAAAAGGGAGGGCTCCGATTTCTTCTGTTGAGTGAAGTGCTCTCCCGTCTCTCTACTTCGGTCAAACTGACCGCCAACTCTTTGCGATGTTAAAATAAACAAGTTGTTTTGTTGTTACCAGTCGACTCATGCTTTGCCGGGACCTTCGGATGCTTCCAGTTGTACCCCAGGCCGCCAGGCCAACGCTACCCTTGGGGCTTGCGACCCAGGTACAACCACGGGCGTCAGCGCCGAGTTCCCAACAGATCGTACCAGCGGTCCGATCCCAAACAGGTGGCATAGAAGCGAGCGGAAGCAATCGCTACATTATACGCGCCACCGTAGAAGAAAGCAAGACGCCTTTCACAGTAGTCTCTGTAAAGCGTGCTCTTCTGTAGCCTGAGCTATTGTAAAATGAAGCAACCTTCACACGCGTTCCTCCCGCATCTTTTTCATCACATTATTTTTGCAAAACATGTGTAGGCAAAAAAAGAAACAAGAAAGCTAGACACAGACTCAGTGGCTAACAAGCGTAGAGGCTTCGTCGTGTTGGTAATTTGTTATAAAACAAGCACTGCGCTAAAGACGAAAGCAAGACAGAAATACACAAACATGTATCATACCTTGACCCCGCCTCTTGCACTGTACTTGTGTTAAGACTCAGTAGACCTAGTAAATAATGGCGCCAAACAGCTCCTCTTGAACGTACTCCTTCCCATGACCTAGCCATCTTTAATAAGACCATTTCGGAGCATGAAATGTACCACACAGCAAGTACGCATGCTAGTTATGCGTCGAAGCTCGTCAATCAAGATCACCTTGCGGAGATAACGTCTTCTTTGTACTTTTCACAAATCGACCTCTGCCTATTGCCTCATTATTCATAACAACACACCACATCCTAAATTCTCAGAGCTCGTTTTAGTTCTCTTATCGAATCGGGCCAGGTTCGAGCATTTTGTTCAGTAACCATCGCTAACTGAACTGCGCAAGCAATAAACACATACAAAGTCAAGTTATATCCTTGTACAGGATACAGCACTGCGCTTAGCAGTGCTGTATCCCAGTTTCCTCCCTGTGCTGCAACCAGTTTCCTCCCTGTGCTGCAACCAGTTTCCTCCCTGTGCTGCAACCAGTTTCCTCCCAGTGCTCTAACCCGTATCTCTTATTCCCTCCCTAGATGATGCCATAAACATAGTTAGCAATGCCTCGATAGAAAAAAAACGAATGCGCAAGTAGTGACTAACTTCTGCATATATTCAGCTAGCTCAAGAAGAAAACAACCGCTTAATACTAAAAATACCACCCTTACAGTAGTCACTTTTCTCTATTCTAAACTAAGATATTACATCAAGTGAAGTACGCAGTAATAGGCATTGCGCACATCTAGACATCCCTGAAACACAATATAATAAAGACAAAACTGTCTTGACCTTAAGAGCGTGCTCGAACAAGCGAAATTCTGGACTCGAACGCACGAGCCCGCTTCGACATTCGATTGCTCTTCTCGAGCAAACAGCGCGCTTTCACTTCGACAAGCAACCGCGCGAAAACAAATTTAGAATCACTCCACTTGGCACTTTTTCACGCGTCTACCAGCACACAAGCTAGAGTTTCCGATACAGCGAAGGCGAACAACTTTAACGCTTAAGCCCCACAATCACCGAGGTCGCGACCATCCGGTGTGAAATATCGGCGCGGCTTGTTCGGGGCAGCAGCCGCATGGCGCGCAATTGCTCGGCGAAGTGCAACGCCGTTAGCGAGATTGAATAATGCTTTTCTCCGTGGCTGGCCGCAGTGGTTGCTGGACCGACAGGGCTCCACCAGCAAACCGCCACGCGGCTCTCTTCGTTGCTGGCAAGCGGCCCGTGCGCGATGTCCACGCCCCCTCCCCTCTCCTCCCCCCCCCCCCACCCCCACTACCACACATACAGGGCGAGAAGTTCGCTTTCTTCGCAGCAACAGCAGCGCGCCGTAGCTATCGGTCCTGCAGGAACCCACTGCTTCGTTTCCCAGATGGCGAAGAAGCGTCATCATCTTTGCCGGGCCAAGAACACAACTCAGTCGTGATTCTCGGCGCCCGGTGGCGCCTATTTTCTCCTTCGCCTTGGAAAGATAAGAGGTGAAAACTGACAATAATTTTCTTCGCCGGCCCTTATTTTCTGGTAATGGACTATACGGGACAAGAAAGAATGAAAGAGGAAGACAGTAAGAGAGAGAGAAAGAAAATCCGGGCTCGGGATTGCTGCCTGCCCGAGACGCGAGAAACACCGTTGGGTGGTACGCCACACGAACAATACTCGAAGCAGTCCGATCACTGTTGGACGCAGTGGAAAGGCGCAGAGGAAGGAGGCGGGAGGCAAGAGAGAGGCGCATCATTCCGGACCGAGTGAGCGCGGGGAAATCGGGCGCGAAAACTGGGCAGATAATTCACCCTGTATCTGGATTTCGGTCGCTCGCCCCCCGTGCAGCGCTAGTTCGCTAACGGCCTCGTTTCGAAGGGAAAAAAAGGCGGAGGGAGAGGAGAGTGGGGGAGGCAAAAGCGGGTGTAGAAGGAGTAATAAATAGCCCACGATAGGTGCCTTAGAACGCCTCTGTCGAGCCAGAGGCGGCCCACGAAAGAAAAGAAACTCGCGAAGTCCAGTAATGATACCGGTAAAGACTAGTATGAAAAAGGCGGTATATTGCTGCACACTGTACGCTTACGTGTGCTACCTCGACTATGCTCAGGCTCCATGGTCTAAACCTATGATATTTGTTAGTTCACATGGCCGTTCAGTGGATCAGTGTGGTTAGGTTCAATAGTTTAGAGCAGTAGGGTAAAGCTCTTTCTGAACGGTCTGCCTTTCCTGTCATGAAGTTACCCCTCTCCTTCTGCCACCACTAAAATTTTCCTTTTTTCTTTTTTTTTTCATACGAGTCTTCTGCCGGCTGTATCCAGATTCTCAGCTCCCGTGGTCGTCCTTTCCACCTACCTTTTTCCAATGAGCGCCTTCCTCCCACATGAATAGCATGTCGTTTCCGTAGCGAAGAGACGATTGATAACAACTACAGTACTCGCCCACGAAGTTCAAACATTCTGCTGAAGAGTGACTATCGGGAATACTTAAACACGCTGAAGCATTTATTAATTTTTGTTTCGAGTTTTCTTGAGCACCGTTTCGGTTGAAACATTGTAAGAAACATCGACTGCAAGCGCTTCCCAAACGGCGACAGCTGTTTAAACGCCCATCTACGACAAGGCCACCGACAACGACAACAATGACGATGATCGAGGTAGGCAACGACCACTGGCTACAGAACTATTTTGCTCGTGCTGTAGTGTATCTATGGTATCCGACTACTAGTTTGAAAACGCGAAGA
This sequence comes from Dermacentor variabilis, assembly GCF_050947875.1. Classification (NCBI taxonomy): domain Eukaryota; kingdom Metazoa; phylum Arthropoda; class Arachnida; order Ixodida; family Ixodidae; genus Dermacentor; species Dermacentor variabilis. The sequence continues at coordinate 88,705,642 of NC_134572.1, read as the reverse complement.
TAAACTACACCTGACGGTTTCTGTCTCCCCTATGGCAGTCATGTTTTCAAGCAACGCCCCTAAGATAATATTGACCAATGCTTGGGCACAACTCCTACCAACGCTTTTGCAAGAGACGGTCTGTGATCACCGCATGCCCCAGCAAGAATTGCACTGTGATTCTTGAAATGTCAGGTCTTATCCAACCGGCCAAGAAACATTCAAGTCAAATAACCGACGTTGTTATAGAAACTCGCTTGTTTAACGCCTAATAACTTTGCATAGGAATATTACAAGGGAATTTCTGAAGCTTGCGCGAGCGCTGCTGCCGATAACACATAGTTTTCTGCTGTATTCGGAATTCTGATGGGCTTCGAATTTACAGCTACAAAGACATAATCGTTTATGACTGTGACATTGCTATGTGCACACACTAGGACGTCATTGAGCACTGCCTGAAGCACCATGCATATTTGCAATGGTGAAAGCCCCAAAAAAATTCAATATCAGCCCCAAATGTCCTTCACGAGAAAGCAACAAAAAATTCTGACATGATAAGGTTTTGTCAAATTTAAGAGCGTAGAATTTGAATTCGTTCAGAAAGACACGCATAAAATGTTTGCGAACGGTCCCTTTAACTTTTTTTTTCCCATGGATGAGAGATACTGAAGGTTCAATTGCTAAAGCAGTGATCTTGCATATCTTCCTCATTCTCTATAAGTGTTATTAAATGTCTGATACAATACATCTAGAAAATCCCACTGGCTTTCTTAAAATATTTTATTCAAATGCCTTATTCCATACCTTAACGACATAAGGCTCTCTGCGTCTAAGTTTTGATAAAATGCAAAAGGTTGAACAGGAGAAATAAGAAACTCTGATGTTCACTGCGTCATCTCACACTATGTTAGTTGATGTACAGTTGTTTACTATGTATCTTGGTGTTGGATACAAACCAACTGGCCATTGCCCATTTCACTTCGCTACGTTTGCAAGGTGTAACGTTTGCGTTCAACACAACCTGGTTATTCTGGTTTAATTATATTGATACCACACTGTATTGCCTAGCCGCTTCAATCCTTCTCACGTTTATTTTTCTGTTTTCTTAATGACCACTGCTGCGCACAACTAAATGAAGGGAAAAAAGAACGAGAAACATCAAACCAAGCCAGATTTTCAACGGCCTTCGGGGAGTTCCTTGAGCTGCTGTCATCCTAGCTTATCTCATACATCGTCACTTCATTTACTTCTTTTTTCACCTTAAAGGAAAGCTGAATCGGGCATCGTTTTTTTCTGAGCTTTCCGTCTTTGATCCTGGCTTTTGACCCCGCTTCCCTTCTACCTTTCAAAGAGGCGGCACACCACCTTTCTCCTTTTATTTGTGTTTATCTTTATTTTATTTCTTTCACTTTCTCTCAGAGCTGGTGGTGGGGCTGCTCTTAAGTGCGTAATTCAATTGATGGGCATGATTAGTATGAATAAAATATGACCATCGATCTCTAAAGGCACTTCCTCTCAGGAGGGTGATCTCGAGGCCCTCTTTCTTCCCGAACCAATTTCGCTGAATAACACGCCCGCGGTTCTTTTAATACTCCAACACCACTCCCTCTTTTATTCATTTTCTTTTTTTTTTCCTTTAGTTCGCCTCATGAGCTGACCGGATGAGCGGTTTTCAATCAATGAAAAAGTTCTTGCTTTCTTCATGCTCCTTTGCAGTAGAAAATTCAGACAATGGTGTTGCATTTTATTCTTACACTAGAGTTATCTTACTAACCGCATGAAAAACTCAGCAGCATGTCGTACATTGAGAGCGCTAAATAAATTACGCGCAGGGAAACAAAGGGAATTAACACGCATTCCAATGGGCGCGTTACTCCGCAAAGGCCACAAAGTATTTCTCTTTGTAGCAGTTTATTTCTGGCCTTCATACCAATAAGTTAACAAAGAGCATAACAATGGCTCCTATTTTTACACCGAAGATTTTATGCGGACCCTGTTCCGTTGTTGTCGGAGTTCGCTAAAACTATTATAATCAGCAATGGCTCGAGCATCGTCGTCTTCCACACCAGGCTCCGTTGCCACTCGTCATTAAAGCGTGGAATTTCGCTTCTCTTCTGTCGTCGTAATGGGGAGGCCGCGTTTACTGGCGTATGAGTCATTGCTTAAGGGGCTATGAGCCATTAATTGTCTTACATCACGGACACATTTAATTTCTAAGCAATTTAATTGCAAGAATTGCCAGCGGCAATGCCAGGCAGAATGCTGCTAACCACGCCACAACTACGGGAAGAACACGAGTGGTGCGTACCCTTGAGGAAGAAGCTGCCTACCGCGAGCGTCAGCTAGAGTTGGCTCGTGAACAGGTTCGTCGTCGTAGGGCCGACCCCCTGCTGCGCGCCAGAGATGCTGAGTTTAAACGGCAGCGCCGGGAGGCCGATCCCGAAGCGTAATTTGTAAAATAATTAGCAGCTACATTACAGTAGTATTCACCCAAGTCAGAAGAACATTGCCCCAAATATTCCGATTCTGTCTTGAGACTAGTCGTAACGCGAATCAGTTCGCTACTAGCAACATAACTATGACTGACCGACCTCCCACCAAAAATTGTGGAAACGAAACGCACATGACAATTCAGAGCGCCTGCGGTCCTTCTGATTTCGCCTTGTTATCAACGAATCTATGATGGTCAGATAAGTGATTTTCCTTTTAATAATAATTAACGTGTGCTTCCGGTAGGTACAATTAACTTAAGCGTCCGACTACGGAATTAGCACGTCCTGTCAGACGAGGTTACCCAGGAGTTTACAGCTGCCTTTCGAGCTTCTTGAAAGCCCCGCTGAACTCCGCGAAAAGAAAAAGGCGCCACTATGAACCTGTATAGACCGGCTGTAAAGCTGGTTTCGGTTGAAAAGGGGAGAAGAAGGAAATAAACTGCTCCCCTTTGTTATAACATACATACGTTCTGTGCAAGCGCCACCTTACAAAGAGAACAAAAGATTTAGCAACACTGTTGTGAGTGCGAACAGAGATAGCTTCTCCCTGTTGGGATTGGCTTTGCTCAAAAACGGCACTCCAGCTCCCAAGCCGAGGCTTCGTTATCGGTCCGTTCTGCTACGCCAGCTATCGCTGACTTTGAACGCGTTCCATGCTGTTGTTGTCTCGTTCTTTGCTTCATGTCTTGCAGCAGAAAAAGCAGTGCGCCACGCCGGCGTTCAGAAAGCGACCGCGTTTCACTGCTTGCTGCATTCTAAAAAGAAACCTGGACAGCAGTGGGTGCATACGCGGCACAGAAACACGCCGGAACGTAAGAGCCTGCACATCGTCCGACTAAACAAGAAGCCGAGGCTGGACGTTATCACGAGGCAAAATAGATGCGTTCCGAAGTACATCGCCTCCTGTAGGCCTTATCGTGCGTTCCAGCAGTTATGCATACGCGGGGAACGAAACCGTTCGGCAGCATATAAAGACAGGCTCCTTGCATCTGTATGCCAAACAACTGCTTCACGTGTCAGGGTAAAACAAAATAGACAGTGCGTGTCATCTGGATTCGTTTACTAACCTCTTTATTTTTTTTCCCTCCTTGGCAACGTCTTGCATCTATCATTGACTGTTGAATGTCACGCTCACGCATCCACTGTACCGAAGAACCCCGAGACATTCTCTGCTATGGCACCACATAAGATATCGAGAAACGAGCCACACCTGTTTGTGCACTTTCGACTACCGATGTATTTCAGATTACTGCGTGCTCGTCGACCGGAGACTCGTTACGCCCGCATCAAAACTTGTTTGAATTTGTATTTACTTTCATGACATAGTGAAACACGAAGTTCAATAATTCTTTCTACTTTAGTTTGACTTAACAGGGCCACCTAAGCTTCTATGCTGTTCTTCACTTACAGCAGGAAAAGGTACAGGTTTTCTTTATTTTTTTGTTATGTGTTTATTGTTCCATTTTATAACCTTCCTGCTTTCTTCAATTCCAATTACCTGCAGGGCAGTGAACCAAAACCTACTTTTCCTATAGTGCAGCAGACTTCCCTGGGAAACGTTCACGGGCAGTTGCATGGTTCTCTGAGTGTAAAACATGCAAGTTTCATTTATTATATAAAACGCCTTTGTATAAAGGTCTACTTGTGGCGCCCCCGCTCTCCGCCTTTTCTTCGTAACCATCTAAATGCTAGGTCCGTATACTGGGACCATAGTGCTTTAGCGACGCGACTAAGAAAGAAAGACAACGTTAGTGTTAACTTTCAACCGCTTCAGTGTATCAAACCAACTACCTCACAAGTCTGTGCCCCTAGTTCGTTTATCGCTAACTCTCCGCGCGCGTTGGTGCGTGGGTGCGCGCATGTTTGCACAAGTATGTGCGTTTGTGTCTCTCACTCCCATACGCGAGTGATCAAGTCACGGCCATCTGGCAGACACCTGCGCGCAAAAGCGAGGACGCGAGGAACGTTATTACGATGCTGGATCCCGGATCCGATCCCGTATGTCTTCGTCCATCGCCTCCCTTCGGTTCAATCAGACCAACAACACGCTCCCCGTACTTCGCAGTCAGGAGACCCGGTGGCTGCGTCCGTTTCCTCCTAATTAGAACATCATGCTTTCCACGTGGATGCTTGCTTCCTTCGCTCGCGTCTCCTACTCGCCTGCACGGAGCCACTGCTGATTCTGAATCTTCTCCGGTCCGATTAAGCGCTTTCTTTCGGGAACGCTCCTCCCGTTTTCCCTGGCATGCTTCCTGGGCCAATTGGGAAGGCAAGTAAAACAAGACACAGGGGTAACAGAGAGCGCGAATAAAGAAAAAAAAAAGGAAAGCAAGATCTCGGTAAGTGTCAACAGCCTGGGAAGATTTCTGCAGCGAGCCTGATTGGATGTAAGCCATGTCTTCCTTGTAAACAAAACAAAGGCAAACAAAGGCGGCGGACTACCGAAGGACGCCGAGGACGAAGCAGGCCGGGAAGTACCAGAAAAAAAATGGCGAAAGCTTGAGAAAGTAAGACGAATTCGCCTGGGATGGATTCCGCGCAAACATTGCGTACGGAGCAGGGCCCGCGTCGCCGGCAACCACGGCGTTGTATACCGTTTTGCTTGTGCTTGTTTCAGGACTTCCGTGTGTATGTCGGTGTGTGTGCGTGCGGGCGCGCCAGGTTGAGGGAAGGAATATCACTTCAGATCACGCGTTTGCAACAAGACCAAAAAAAGAAAAAGAACTAAGGGAGACAGCAGGACGAAACAAGCACGGCGGTACATGAAGAAGCACGCTCAAAGAATTCGTCAGAGCGAAACCAAGATGGATACGGGCACCGCCGACGCTGCCCAGAACGGAGCAGATGGAAAGAGGGAAATTAGGGAGAAGTGGGGAGGGGAGCATAGGGTACCGTTGTGCAGTGGAGGAAAGCCTGGAAGAGGGCAGCGGGCGCTCAGGTTGACGGGTGAAAAGCTGGTCACGTATTGGTCTGTTTGTTTCCCAAACACTCTCGATACAAGAGCATTGACCTCTGTTGCTTATTTTGGGACTTATTTTTATTGTTCTTTTTTTTACCGAGAACCACGCGGGTCGACATTTCGATCGGTAACGGACCTTCGCTTCGCCTTCTTCAGTCGTCCCGGCTCCCTCATCTCCGGGATCAAAAGTTTTGCCGTGATTGCTTCTTTTTTTTTCCGTTTTTGTTTTCACTTTAGCCTTTAGTATACGATCGCGCGCGATACGCCTGACATATTCTGCTGCCTGGCCGCTGGCCAGGAATACTTGTAAGGCACAATAGAGAGCGATGACTTTGATACCGCCGTAGTCTAAATAACTCCTTAGTATATTTATCCGGTATAAAGCACTTCTATCTTGCCTTAATTATTGTCAACCTATTGTAAATATTAGCATTATTGTCAGCATACTGCGCGCTAAGGAGGGCAGAACGCACCCAGCCTTTTCTGCTCCTGCGCGAACTACCGGCACCAAAAATGCACGTGGACGTCACCGTGAGGCTTTGGTTACAGATTGGCTGAAGCTGATTGAGCGCGTGTGGTTAAGCGTATCGCATTTTCCTGCACTCAACCACCTTCAGGGAAGATGTACCAACAAGGCCACTTCGGCACCCTTTGGTAGAGAGTTACATACTCAGAAGAAAAGAAGAAAGATACGCTTGCATTTTACCCATATAAAGGACATCAGCCGAATTGACAATGCGCAGCAGAGCACGCGTTATCATATCAATGGCGTCTGGACAGGCCCAGCTGCTTTCAGGCATATGTTTGGAGATTTTTCATGCGCTTACTTTCTGGACATAGATACCCATCGCTCGTGCTACGTATCTGACAACGCCTCGCGATAACGTGTCAACATATAGCGCAGGATAGGATAAAGCGAGCACAGTCAGCGTTCAACTGACTTACCACGTGCGATCTTAAAACGCGCTTCATTGCCACAACTGTCTCATATCGCCTCACGTTATCGCCCTTTATTCACCCAAAAACTTCATCTTTGTGATCGATCCGCAGACGAAAGCCCTGCGTGCATATTCAGTAACATTAAACTTAATCAAAGAAATTGTGATATCCAAGCTACAGGTCCACCATGCTGCGTGAGAACTCACTCAAAATGTTTGGGTGGAAAGATATGTTGGAGTTTGCATTAATGGATTTTACGTTGAAGTGATAAAGTTTGCGTGGTGCTGTATTTTTTATCCATGTGGCCCTCGTTCTTGCTGTTGACCTTTTATTTCGTCTGGCCTTGTTCGCGTATTTTATTTTTTAAACGCTTCCATTCAACCGTTAATGCGATAGTTCACATTCCGAACTCCGAAATATCTCAGTTGAACCGCGCTCCCGACTCGAGCGTAGCCTTTTGGCATATCTGCGTTTTATATTTTTGCGTTGTGCTGGTATTTTGCATTATTGCGTTATTTCTGTTATTTTCGTTCTTGTTCCATCTATATAGGAAAGTACAACAAAGGGAGGCCTACTGCACCAATTGGTTCACTTCTGGCAGTAAAGTAGCTGTGCCTGCCAACGTTTGCACAAGGGGCCTGCGTACCTGACGAGCTACTACACAGGAACGCGATGACAGGCGTAAAAGGAAATAAATTTATTCTATGCCCGTTTGGTACGGCAGAAGAAACAAACGATATTTCCTGCGGTCATAATAACCTTCGCCCGCTCTCTCTACAGCTAGACAGCGCGAGGACGACTGTCATACTTTCTTCTCCCGCCGAAATTGTCGGTGCCTTTTCACTGCACTCGGCGTGCTACTCAGAAATGGACAAAACTCGCGCTCGAGCATAGATTATTTTACTCTTCCCGCGCGCCGCGCTTGTTCGCCGCCGCATTTATTCTTCATCTTTTTGTACGTTCATTCAGAGTTCGCTACAAACCTGCATCGTTCTCTCGCACGGCTGGTCTCCTTAAAATGACTTCATTTGTATTCCGCCACCCGCTCTCTTAATCAGTTCAACGGGTCGGCTCGCGGAAACGAGCGCATTAATGTGAAGGGCTTGACGCGCACTTCAAAAATGTCAGAGGAAATTAAATTCTCCCCTCGCCATCTTCACGGCGCGAAAACCGCGCTCGCACGCGATAGAGGTGCAAGGGCTATTTCATTCTTTCCTTTTCTTTTCTTTTTTCCTTTATTTCTCGCGTTTTTTTTTTTCCTGCAGAGCTCGTGAGGGCTGCGCTGCTGAACACTGTCAACGAGCTAGCAGGACCCAGATGGGAACGATGGAAAGAGCGACAGAAAGAGAATGGAAAAGAAACAAAAGAAAAAAGCATCAACGTCAATTTTCGCCGAGTCCGTATATTGCATTGATGGCTGTCTGCCGCCAAAGTTGTATCCACGCCCGAAATAATAGGCGTCCGAAAAGATGATTGAGCACGCCGCCTTGTCTTCCCTTCTTTGCACATAAGCGCACCTAGCCCAGTCAGACTTGTATGCCGAAAATATAAAATGAAGACTGAAATGAAGACGGAAGACTGAAATCCCGCAGAATTTCAGGCTTGTCTCTTAGTTTTCTGCTCGATCTTGGTCGTCGTAAACAGGGAAAAAAAATAGCAGACAAACAATGAGACAAAAATTTCATTTTCCGATAGCTGCGTCCTTGTAAAATCGTTTGTTTTTATTTTTTTTCTGGAGTCGCAAAATTTCAACCATGCGAAGAACAGCTTGTGTCGGCTGAGGATAGCGGTGGTTCTTTGGTGAACACAATAAGTTTAATAAATAAGGGCGGAGGAAAGGTTGGATGCGAGAGTATTTTGAAAACGAGACACTCCATGGGCCACCTAACAAGATTCTATCGTGAACCGTGTTACAACTGTCTAACATTCGCCAACGAATGTCGACGGGCCAGTCATAGTAGCCCAATGTAAGAATGTTCGTGTACTTTGACGTGGGTGCAGTCTAACGAACCTCAGGTGGTGAAAATTACTCTGGAGCCACCCGATACGGCGCGCCTGATAATCCGATCGTGGTTTGGCACGTCAAATCTCAGAATTTCATTCTATTCTTCACGTCGGTGGGTTAGTTAGTTCAAATTTATGATTAAAACGTGCATTGGGGATAGACGATGACAGAGAAACGCCACGCTGAAACAACGCTTCTGTGTGGCGCTGTGTTGGTGTCATCTCCTTCGTCTCTGTCATTGTCGAGGGGTACATTTTACCAAGATTGAAAACATTCGGCGAGTGCCTCTTTATATATGCTGCATCTGTCGTTGCAGTAGCTTGCTCCTTCGTAGTTTATTATTATTTCGAGGGGCAACCCTGCATCCGAGAAACGTCGTACAAACGCCACATAAAATCCACGTAATGTAAGCGCCCCATAAACGCTCTTTCAGTTGCGTAAACAAGTTAATACTTACGAGCGCTTCCCTCTTCTCTTACTAAACCTGCAAGGCTTCTTAAGAATCTGTTGCAAGAAGCCTAAAAAAAAAAGGAGAAGAAGAACCGAAATCTGACGTAATTTGAGCAACTCGATTCATTGAGCGCATCGAGACCGAGGAAAGGCCGCGCGCCCGCCACGCCAACCAATTAACGTCTCCCGCTTTCTAACAGTTCAGCGCGTCTCCTACGCAGCCGAAACACAACCACTGAACAAACAAACAAAATAGAGAATAAAAGAAAGGCACAGCGCTTACAAAACCATTCGCGTGGCTACAAAACAGCGCTGGTCTCGTCGTCGCCACAGTTGCGCACGGAAGCGCGAACACAGCGCGGCATGACGGATGCCTGTTCCCCAGTGGGCATGCATTATACCGAAAGCCGCCGACGTAAGCAGGAGAGAAAAGACCGAACGGTAACGGCCGTCAGAACGCTCTCCCAGAGCCCACCCATAAAAACGCTAGACCGCCCACCGGCTCCAGCGCAATTAGCCAAATAGGAAAAAAAGAAGAAGGGAGGGGGGAGGGGGCGCATGCCCGCCCTGGACTGGGACGGCCAGACCCGGTCGGTTTACGGTGCTGAATATTTACACCTCGGACCTGAGAGACGACTATACACACACAGACGACCGACCGGATAACTCGGGCATCGCTTGCTTTCGGTACAACAGTGGGGGCGACCGGCATCGCTATCACATCCACGGCGAGATAACGCAATCACATCTACGCGGCTTCTTTCTATCTCGGCGGCGGCCCACCCCATGTGCGTAATCTGGGGTTATTAATTTCTCACCGAGCCTCTCTGGTGCCCTCACTGGCCACTGCGTGCCGCCTGGACCTGACCCGACTAATTGGGTTAGGCTAGCCTGCGTGGCAACACTCCCTCGCCCCCCCCCCTCCCCCCTGCCCCATTCGCCCGACCCAAACTACACACACGTGCGCGGTGCGTTACCAAAAGCCAGCGTACGCCTGTTATGGCGGCTGCTGCTGCTTTGTTCTATTGTGTCTGCGCGGACATCGCAGCGCGGAGCCCCGTGCCAAGAACCGGGGACCGTGCGCAAAGACTATACGTTTCTCGCTTCAGATCACGTTTGTGTTCTTCCTGCTCGGAAGGAAAGGATTTGTTCCGCCGTTTACAGAAGCTTCCCGGGAATATGTCCCCTTCTTCTTCCGCTTCTTCGCCAAAGGCTGGACGGTGCATTTCGTCCCCATGTGCTTCCATCTTTTCTTTCTTTCCTTATTATTTTTTTGGTCTTCTTTGTTGCGCCTCCTCTCTTACTTGCTCTTCTTTTCTCGCCTTCTTGTCGCCCTTTCTCGGCCGCCACCACATCGTGATCGTAACAGGGCTTAAGACCCAAAAGCGGCTAGGTCGGCGGCAACTTTATGGCCGGCAATAAAAAACGAGACGTCTAGTGCCTCTCTCCGCATCTCTTAAAGTGTTTAATGCTTATGAATGGACAAAGTGAAAACGCAACAGAATTTATATACCGTTACTGACGCTTCAATGCTCTCTCGAGCTGATGGCTCTGCCCTTCTAGAAGATTACGCATGGCACTCAATTGTAGTTCGACTAGAAATTACATCGAATACAACAAACAAGCTGAAATGAATTGTAATTTCTATAAGAATTTTTGCTTCGAAACACGAACTTACGTATATCGCGACAACACAGACTGCAAGCTTGAAGCACGTTGCGGAAAATAATAATAAGAATGCTATTTAGAAGAATACATTAAGGTGTGTATATATTCTATTTATGTTTGCCGTACTGGGCGTTCCTAATGACTTGCATAGATTTGGTGCTAATTAGTGGAGCTTACACTAACTTCACTTCGAAGTTTACTGTATATATTTCATTGTTTTCTTCAGTTCCTCCACAGTTCACGTGCTTCCTTTTGCGCTAGTTGATTAGCGACTGCCGACTCAGAGCTTTCTTTTATTCCTTTTTGAGCGCTTTAATTAGCCCGCGGTTGCACCGAGATTCTTCTTGACGAGCCAACAATGGTTCGCGTTTTCTACTGTGTTTAATTCTTTTTCCTCCTTCGCTATTGAGGCAGTCAAACATACCCCGTCTGTATAAGACAGTGCTGGACGGGAAAAGGGGCGGAAGGCCTTCCTTAAAATGAAGCGCAAGAAGAAACAAGACGTGAGCAGGCATGGGGAAGGGGGAAATAAATTCAAAAGAAAAAATGCGGTGGTTCGTCCCGGCGATTCGAATCAATGCCGCGAGTGGGCGCCGCAAGCGTCCGAAGGGGTGCAGTACTGGTTTCTTCGGAGACGAAATAAGGGGCGCTCTCTCCTCACATATCTGAGGAGGAGGAAAAGGAAGTGAAGAAGGGAGAGGAGGAGGAAGAGAAGGAGGAGGAGGGCTAGCCTGTTGTCTAAGCGCGTAGGAAATGATGAGGCGACAGAGAGGCAGTGTAGCAGCGAGCCTTCCTTTTACAAATGAAGCAGGGTGTTGTTGAATTAAGGAGAGTGTATATAAAGGCGCCGTCGCCACCAGCTCTCTCTCCAACTCTGACCCTCTCCCATCCCTCTGCCCGCGTAGAAGGGCACCTGTCCGACCAAGATTCTGCCTGCGGTCAAAGGCCGCTAACCCTGCGGCTGCGGTGCGCTGTCACCCATTACGGGCGCCATTGTTTCCCGGCGAGGTTGGATATGCCCGGATTGTTTGCGATCCGCGAGGGCGGAAGACGCCGCTCACTCTGGGCATGGGGGGAGGAAAACAATGGCCAGCGCGGACACGCCCCCTTGACTCGAGGCCACTTGACGCTTCTCCGATGTCACCACCTCTCCCCCTCTCCTCTCACCGGTCGCGGAAGTGGCCCGCCAGCCAGCGTCCTCCCCCGCACTGGCCGCAACGTTCCCAGCCCGACGACGACTTGTGGCCCACCTCCGATGGCCATCCACCGTCTGTCTCGAGGCATGCTCCGTGTGTGCGTATGAGTGCGTGTGCGTTTGTGTGTGTATGTATATATAACAATGTGCGTGCCGTCAATGCACTGCTTTTTCTTGCTTGGCTGGCTGCCAGTTACCGAGGCCCGCCTGGCGTTACGATTCCTTTCTTTGTTTGCTCTGTCTCTTTCTTCTTTCTCTTTGTGCTTCCAACGGGTACCGGGTCCGTTTGAATGGTGACGTCAACCGGCGACGTATGGGCCGTGAGATCCGCACTGCGTCTGTCTTTGATGACGGGACAACGGCGCCCCGCGCATTCAAAGATAAATTTGGAACGCTACCGCTTGTGGCGCGGTCGTCGATAAAAGAATGCATCTGGTCGCGGCGCGGCGACCACTCTTTGCGGATCCCTTTTGTCGCTGCAGGCATCGGCGCTGGTGTGTGTAGGCGAGAATTTCGGGTCACTTACTGCTGTAGAGCCTTGCAGAGGACGTGACAAGATGGCAGCTGCTGTCATTTCGTGCAGGAATATTTGCAACGATTACGCGCACACAAACAACGAGTGACGTTGCCTATGTACGACGTGCAGTTAAGTGCAGCCAGGTAGGGTCCATTCATAGTGTGTCAGGTTTATGGTGTCAAAGAAATGAGCCTTAGCACGTAAAAGTTGACTTTATGTTAAATCACTGCTTGTGTCGCACCGAAATTTCTTAAACTGTATATCGCTAAAGAACTTACTTTTTTTACCTCAGATTGGTTAAACCATTTGGTTGACTGTCATTGTTAATTATTATTATTATTATTATTATTATTATTATTATTATTATTATTATTATTATTATTATTATTATTATTATTATTATTATTATTATTATTATTATTATTATTATTATTATTATTATTATTATTATTATGTGGTGGACTTTTTACGCATGTGTAGGGTGACACACGAATTTTTGTCTTTGTACGATTGGGTCGAACATCATATGACATTCGTTTATACATTTTTGTAGAATATCTGACAGGCAGGTTCCTACTACAAGCAGTGATGTTTTGCAGTAAAAACCATTCATTCCGCGACTACATATGTAGACATATGTACGTATTTATTTGTTTATTCAAAAGAACCTCACAGGCCCTATGGCAGGGCATAAAGTAAGGGGGGCATATTAAACAGTAAAGGTATAAAAAGTACAAATTTCCAACAGGAACAGGGCTATAAAAAGATTACCGTGCTACACAATATTGAAGTCACTAGGAATACAAAGCAATATCTGAAGGCACATGAACACTTGTTACTGTTAACAGAGCAAAGGAATACCGTTTATGAAAATGATATACAACATATCGTGCAAAAATGCACGATAACATACACTAGATTGGTCACTCGTGAACGGTATTAAATGGGAAAAGCACGAGTAACTGAGAGCGGAACGTGTCGGGATTAGATATGGAGGCTATGTTATCAGGGAGGTCATTCCAGAGACGAATGGCACGTGGTAGTGCAGATGAATTAAATGAATTTGTTTTATCGTATATGCGCATGAAACTGAACGGATTATGTAATCTACGTGAAAAAGAGTGGGGTATTTGTTGTTGTAACCGGGTTTCTTTATTAGTGTAAATATATTTGTGGAATAAGCACAGAAGAGCGATGTTGCGGCGGATATCTAATGGCGGCAACAGAAGGTCTAGTTTAATTTGTGTAATGCTTGAATTTATACCGTAGTTACGTGATATGAACCGGGGTTCTCTATTTTGTATCATTTCCGTCATATTTATAAGGTAATTTTGATGAGGGAACCAAATTGGGGAGGCGAATTCTCACTGTGGCAGAATGAATGTTTGGAAAGCGAGTTTTCGAATGCTTGGCGGGGCATTTCGCAAGTTGCGTCGTAGATAGCCAAGAGAACGTGATGCTTTGGCGCATGTAGAAGTGATGTGTGGGGCCCATGAAAGATTCTCTGTAAGAACAACACCAAGGACTTATATGATGAAGCGTGGGAAAGCATAGTGTTATTAAGATGATACGAATATTTAGAATTTACACATTTTCGGCTGAAGCACATCACCTCGCACTGTGTAAAGTTTAGTGTCATGAGCCATTTGTTACACCAGTTAGCGATAAGGTTAAGATCTGCCTGAAGTTTCAAGTGATCATCAGTCGTGTGAATAGGACGGTAGATTATACAGTTATCGGCAAAAAGGTGCATGCAGGAAGTAATCTGGGTGGGTAAGTCGTTAATGTAGATTAAGAAGAGTAAGGGGCCGAGGACGCCGCCTTGTGGCCCACCAGAACTAACAGAAGAAGGAGGGGAAGAGAAATCGTTAACAACAGTAAACTGTTCTCGAAAAGAAAGAAAATTACGAATCCAGGATAATGTTAAAGAGTCAAGTCGTAGGGCAGATAATTTAGAAATTAGGCGAAAGTGGGGCACGCGATCCATTACTTTAGATACCATCAACATTTTGGTTTATATTCTCATGAACTCGCTATAATGCAAAGTTTTTCTACCTCCTTAGTTAAGAAGTATAAAGAAAATCGGAAATCCAAAAAATTCCTTCTCACAGATGATGAATGTCGCTTATAGTCTGGTTATTCAAGAACACGCCAATGTATGCAACTCATGTTTGCCCTTTCTACAAACCCGCCGCTTTCTCCTTATTAGCTTTAAGGCTTGTACATCTAGCACCATATAAAATACCTTTCCCATTTTTGTCAACAACAAAGGCTTCATGACAAGCTTAAAATAAACCGACCCACAAAGACACCACAGAAGCAAAAAAAGAAGGGTACCTGATAATGACCAGCTACAAGATAATAGCCCACCTGAATTGATGCACATGATCTCATCGTTAGAATAATTCTACACTGAAATATCGTTTCTACACGCAAATGAGGTCAGTCGGAGCACAGTAAGAACTCCAGTCACACAGCACTTTTGTGTTTTCGTTCTGCGCACGCGTGCCTTTAAGCAGATCTAGGCGGAGAACAACAAAATTGTTTTAGCACCTTGTGACCACCATTAAACTTTGATTCGTCTTTCTCAAAATCTTCGCAATATTGAATCTCCACGCGTGATCTGAAGTCTCCTTCCGTCAGCCATATCTTCTTGTAGGTGAACACTGGCTAAAATTTCAGCGCAATAAATGAAAATATATGTTCATTACATTCCGGATAGCCTGAAAATTAAGGTGTAATTTCCATTCCTCTTACCATGCGGAGTACCTAGCAACAAGAACTCAGTGTAGTATCATCGCACCAGGACCGATGTAGCGCATTTCGCAATTGTACTCACCAGAATCGCTGACGTAGGTAATAAGTACTGCGGCAAATAAGGTGGACGCATCGAAAAAAAATAATACTCGAATTCGGGTACAATTACACTTGAAATCAGTTTTTGAGCTCTCAGGGCACAAAATACTGGTTGTTTCGCAAGGAGGCAGGCATCTTGACAAGAACGATTGCGAATAGCCCTGTGGGATGAGGAATATTGATTGATTGATTGATTGATTGATTGATTGATTGATTGATTGATTGATTGATTGATTGATTGATTGATTGATTGATTGATTGATTGATTGATTGATTGATTGATTGATTGATTGCGTTTGACGTCTTAAAGCAATACAGGGACTGTAAGAGGCGTTGTAGCTGAAGACTTCGAATTAATTTTGATCATAAGACTTCTTTTGCCGCCGTACGAAGCTCTGTACAGCAGCTCTTGCTTAAATTTCAATCCCGTCAATTCAAGCAAATGAAATTGGGGCCACTTTACACTTAACTGAGGTGGTTACAGCACCTCCTTTCCCTTTCCTTCTAACATACCTTGTCTTTTATTCTTTACAAAGTTCTTCCTCAGAAATTTTTAGAGTGACTGCCCACTAACAAATGTCATGAAAAGAAACACCAACAGCGCACACCTTTGGTGTTAGATCTTCTCAGACAGAAATATTAAATGTGCGAAACAATCACATGAGATCGGTCCACGCAAGAGGCCACGTTTCTGCCAGAAAGCTCGCCTTCGCGCATAGCGTTCGACGCCAGCGTTCCCCGGTAAACATTACGGTTACATAAGCTGCTATTGCCGGGAAGCGCGAAAAGCAGTCGGGGATCTTTGAATGTTATCGCGTTCCACTCTTAAAGGGGAAGCGTGAGCGTCCTCCAAATTTTCGTATTGCGCTTCCACGCCAGCGCAGCCATAGTGATCTCGAACCAACTCTGCGAGGTCGTGCTCAGCTGCAGGACACCGCAATGGCTGAAGCACATCGGTACATGTTTAAAAACGACCAGCTCCGCAGCTTCTGCCACACTGCACGCATTGAGCGAGACATAGTTCGCTCATACGTTATGCGCGCGCCTGAAATAAATATGGGCGACAACGCTATCGCGCGCGTCTCCGTGGAAATTACGCTTTCGATCGGCCTCAAGATGGCGGCGATGTCATTAGAACCGATCGCAGTACAACAGTTGGGTCGAACGGGTCGCTGCACTCAATGACAGTAGTTGTAACGCTGCGAGCATCACGCACTTCGGAGAAATGATTCTGGGGTCGTGTGTGAGAGCAAAATTTCGAGTTCGTCGGCTAGCACCGGCGAATACATGTGCGCGGCTAATGGCAAGTCAATTCTGCTTCTTCGTATGTTGTTCCTTGCATTTTTCTCATTGTGAAGGTCATCACACGAATATTACGGAGAACTGCGGGTTGTAAAGCCGGCCCATATTTTCGCAACTTACAAGCAATGTTTTCCGACACTACGCAGGCAGGATAAAAAAAAGCCGGCTTTTTTGTTGGCGTTATAGTCGTCGTCGTTGTTGCTGTTGTTGTTGTGTCGTAGCGAGACGCAATCGCCACATCAAAGCTTTAGCTTGTGCCAGACAGAACGCATATGGACAGATAACCTGATTTCCGTATCCCTTGTGGTTGGCTCATCATAGCCTCATTAGTTATTACGCAACAAACTCCTACAATACAAACTTTATTGTTTCTGAAATTTTGAGCTATAGTGTGTCTCGCTTTCTCTCTCTCTCTCTCAACCTTGCGAAATATTTCTTCTCTCTTTCGTCATCATATTTATTTATTTTTGTTCCTAATTAGAACGTTGGCATATAAGGTAGAGTTACTTCTGTAAGAACAGTATCTGCAGCAATCATTCAAACAGTTTCCCTCCCTTCCCTTTCCTTCTAACATTGAGCTATCGGGTACACGCCATCATTTGCTCAGCAACCCAATCTTGCGGATGCTTGATATTACCCTAATAAAAATTCGAAATCGATTACATTTCATGTCTTCACGAGAGAGATAAGGGTGCGTGAAGCTTCAACCCCCCCCCCCCTCGCCCTACCTCACTCCGCCTGCCTAAAGATAATAATTAAGAAGAAGTCATTAAAGCCGTCGTCTAGACGAGCTGGTTAATCGTACAGGGTAGGTGCAGTGCATCAAGAAGATATGCGGTGCAAGGAGTGACGCAGAATGAGTGCTCGCGCAAGTGCAACCCCACCTAAGATGCATTCATCCTGTAAAGAAACGTTCTGCCGTCTTTGCGAAATTGACGTTGAACTGTCAGTAAAACCGGTCCGTTCAATTCAACCTACGTGTCACTGCCACATAGTTCCGAAGTAGTAGTCGCTAAACTAAGCATTTTATGTTGGTAAACAAGAAAAACGACTGCGTCGGCCACTGCGGACATAAAGCGCTGGTGCGATGGTGCGAGAACTGCTGAATTCGTTCTCCGGGGGTTCACGTCGTAAACACAGGGGCGCCCCGGAATCGAAATATCCTGCCGACCGCCCGCTGGGCCCAGCGTGACTTCCGTCAAAGCCGCGTTCACTGGAGCTCGAACTGTCCGGCACGGATTCGAGGTCGTTGCGAGACAGTTACGGAGCGGCCGACTTGAACCGGATGCGATCAAGAGAGCCTGGCCGGAACCGGGCAAACCGGAAGCTGGCCCCTCGGGCTCTGGCGCGGCGGTCAGTACATCCTCTCCTTCCTCAGCAGTTGCGAGTCATGCTGTATACCGGTACTCAAGACAGGAAGCTTAGGCAATAGCTCATGCGTGGAATTTGGCCAATCGTTCATCTAAACGTCTCTAAAAAGGTCGACATGATTTAGCTACACAGGGCGAAAGTTAGTTGGACTGCCAAACACATCAAAAGCGTTCCCTGCTTAGTGAGACTGTATTAAATGCACGGTATAGCTGTAGGCTACACAATATGCGAATGACCTGACGTGAAGTTTTGTCTTTTATAGCGAAGGCTTTCTTGGCCTCGCTCCCGGGTGCTGGGCCGGTCAGTATGCGGGCGGACATATTTCTAGATCTATATGCGAAGGTTGCATGTGCGCTGAATGAAAGTGCCAGCGAACGGGTTTTTATAATCCTCGTACGGCTGATCGACAATGTAGTGCAAGCATGTGGACCTCTCTTCTGCGTAACAACAACAAAGAAATCCTGTATAACACCTTAACAAATAATGTCGTCTCATTTTTATCTCTAAAAAACACCCGCTTGTTAATAGAATAGTGAATCATATTTAAGAGATTCTTATATTTACTGAGTTTTCTTTGATATACTTATTCAACATGTACCACTGAGTATGCACCCGTTCATGGCAAACCGTCCAGAATTGGTTCTGCCATTGTAACACAGGAGGAACAGAATCCTCAAATGTTGCTTGGTACGTGTCATACTTTACCTTGCATATCACCTCTGTCATCACCATTCTTCCCTTGACAAACGTGACACATTACCTTCGGCCTCTCGCTATGGCTACGTAGAAGCCTCACGCTGTGCGTCCGCCTGATTTGGAGTATGTATTTCGACATAGCTTGCGAGCAGCGTAGTGCATAAACATTAACATCGCCTCAGAATAATGCTGTGACCTTTGTGGTGGATAAACATAAACATTGCGAGACATTAGCCATTGCATAGAATGAAGGTAAACAAAATTGTACGCAGAGCCGTTAGTCGTAAAGCATTTAAATTACCGCTTCAATAAAACTTCTCTGGGCGTAGATACCAACATGTGCGTTTTATCTGCTTTTCTTTCTTCTTTTTTTTTTAAAATGGGCCCACAAATTTGTGTCGGCGCAAGGAACTTTGCTGCGCAAAGTTCTCCACTTATTGAGGACAAATATTTTTCCTGTGTATTACCAAGACATATTTCCGCAAAATTCATGGCCCTCTGCTTTCGACTTACTGATTCGCATTTATTTATTAGAATATGCCTCGCTCGTTGTCTCGACTCGAAGTATTCCTCATTGCAACACATCGTGTGTCGTCGCGAGAGGTTTCTGTACCTCGCCCTCCAAATCATCTCTGTCATCGTCCTCCATCCTGACAGACATCCCTATCGGCGCTATGTGCGATCAATGCAATTCTGCGCCAACCCATCTCGCCTTCTCACTCAAACCTGGCTGTGGCGAGAACAGCTGTAGAAGAAATGCTGGACCTGAAGTTTCCTAACCATGCTTTGTTGTTTCCCTAAGTTCCTTCCACAGCGGGGAGTAGCAAACTAGACGTACTTCCCTCAGACCGAGCTCTGCGCATTTCTCCCAAAAAAGTTTCTCTCTATCGCTCAGGCAATTTCTTTTTCTGTTATGCGTTTGTGCGTCGTCCGCTGTCTTTTAGCAGGCTCTGTAGTTAAAAATTCAGTCAGGCCTCGCAGGCACGTTAAGTAGCACAACATGACATTGTTAATGTCAATTTTGTTTGATGTCCTGAGTGCCATAGAAATGCGCTATACTTTATTGCATACTTAACGGAGCGGAAGATCAGAACGTGTGGTTCGAACCTGATGTGGTCTTCAAACTGCACTACATTTAAAGCGCGTTTTGCGAGTATTCCGAGCGTTGCCTGCCCAGTGTCGGCAAAGCACTCCATGGCGCTTCTCCGTGGTGTATATGACAAGGCCTATGAAGAATGGTGGACTTCGAACGGCGACCCCGTCTACGCGAGCCTTCTTGGTGACATAAAGAAGAACGCTGTGACGCAAGAACCTCCAAGGCCCTTGCGTCACGGGTACATCGTAATGCTCAAGTTTTTTCGCTTTTTATCTGTTCATTTAGTACCTATCAGGCCATTTAATTAATTACTAAGACGCAAGCGTTGGAAAGACGGCGTCGCTAGTTAATACTGCCATGTTACTGGTTTTGTCATTCACGCAAGCAACTTTAGCGATCCCACTTTCATAAATAGTAGGGGCTCTCACCATTAGACACGACGGCTGTCGCATAGTTTAGCGATGATGCCTATTTTTATTCGCAGCGGTTTTCTATCCCCATGACAACACCCACTACGGGCACCAATAATAGCTCTGTAAAACGGCGTGCTTATTCTGGGCGGAATTACAAAAGGGGACGCAAGACGCCTTTCCCTGAAACTTGTTCAAGCACTTCAGGAAAAAAAAAGCGTTCAATGTGCTTTGAGACGAGCTTTTCGGTCGCACCCGCTAACCAACGATGAAAAAAATACGGTGCCATTAGCAACAATTAATTGTCCGAGGAACGCCAAAGTGAAATGAAAAGCTGGAATTTCGGGAGAAGCGTGGCCGGCTGCATTTAAATATTTTCATATTCCTTACTGCAGTTGTACAAAATACTTAAATTATTGAATGCATTTATTTGGCCTTTCATACGCAATGAAACACCCGTCATGCCTCTCCAGCCGCCGGTCATTTATCGGCTTACCTCAGGCTACCGGCATTGATGCGACATATTTATCACGGTGTAGCAACATGCAAAACGGCCTAATCTTTTTTTTTTTTTCGTCAATGAAACACTGGACACGGGTGCGAAACACAGTGTTACTATACGACGCATGATCGATCAGCGTGATCGATGATGACTACTTACCGGAGCCTGTCTGGGCACAGCTAAAATTATGCCCAAGGTGCAGTGCCCATCGGAAACGTCGTGCGCAGTGTTTAATGCTTAAGCAACGAGCGCGTGACTGTTTCACAACGCAGACCCGCTGCTTCTCATACGCGACCTACATTTTTTTTCGCTGTTGCTTATACATAGACTCGGTGTATGCTGTCCCCGACGCCGCGCCTACCACATGCATATATTATCGTACCGAATGGAGAAAATTATGTACCACAGACCTCGGTGGATGATGCCAACAACCTCTGGTCATCCATATGTCCCCTCGTTAAAAATGTACAGCGCTGCAAGAACTATAGCAACGTAGACTGACTCTGGAGAGTTGTAACAAGCCAGAGAGTTTGGTGCGTGAAAATTTTTTTGAAGGAAGCAGTGGTGAGCGCTGTATACAAAGGAAGTTGCGTGTTAAATTGGGCTCGTTGATACATCTCGAGATCTTAGTCAAATATGGCGCCTTGTTTGTCGCCTCTCGCCATCCTGCTGTCTTTTTTTTTTTAGTGCTGTTGACTTTAAGGTCCTAAACAAAGGTCCCGTTCCGATCTGTCCCGCGGAATTGCGCTTCTCAGTTCACATTGCTCACCGCGAGATTTATTCATTTTAGGTGCGCAGCTGCGTCACCATTGGAAAAGCCTAGATTCCGTGCCTGAGGAGAACCGCAGAAACAACAGCAGGCGCGTGCTTAGAGATGAAAGTCGGCAAGCAAATAATCCATAGACACAACAGCTTACTTTGCTGCGCGCTAGGGTGGCGAAGCGATGACGGCCCGAAAATTGGCGAAAGAGAACAAAGCATGGATTGCAAGAGCGCATCTAGAGGGTATTTTCGCCGACTCTAGCCCAACCAACATGCTTAGGGTACACTATATTTCCACACGAATTATGATCGTGTTCAGAGTACAGCCTGCCCGAGAAAAAGCCGTGGTCTGTCCGCCACAACGTTCTGTTTCTTACGCAAGACAAATGCATAGGTGAATTCGCAAACTTGCCATAAGCGAGGGCAGCTTTGTGACCTCGAATACTGATGTTTATTGCGTCAAAGCTACATCTGAGTGATGAAGGACTTCTTCGCGGAGCAAAGTTAATTCATTCATTCGTTCATTTATTCGGTTAGTTAGTTAGTTAGTTAGTTAGTTAGTTAGTTAGTTAGTTAGTTAGTTAGTTAGTTAGTTAGTTAGTTAGTTAGTTAGTTAGTTAGTTAGTTAGTTAGTTAGTTAGTTAGTTAGTTAGTTAGTTAGTTAGTTAGTTAGTTAGTTAGTTAGTTAGTTAGTTAGTTAGTTAGTTAGTTAATCTTTCAAAAGGTACACTTCGCCTATAGGAGAGACCACTTCGTGAACATCATTGTGCCAGATCACCGGGGCCACTTAATGTGCACAGAAATCTGCGCGCACCAGTCTTTATAACGGGATAGCGTTAAGGGCCCCGTGTAGCAGAAAATCCGGCATCCGCATCCCGCGTTCCACGTCTTGCGTCGACTGTCTATCCGCGAGAAATCATACCGAACCACACTTACCCAATCACGATTTTACCACTAAAGTTGCTCATACCTTGTCTTTCATTCTTTACAAAGTTCTTCCTCAGAGTTTTTATAATGGCAGCCCACGAACAAATGTCATGAAAAGAAACACCAACAGCGCCCACCTTTGGTGTTAGATCTTCTCAGACAGAAATATTAAATGTGCGAAACAATGACATGAGATCGGTCCACGCAAGAGGCCACGTTTCTGTAAGAAAGCTCGCCTTCGTGCATAGCGTTCGCCTCCAGCGTTTTCCGGTAAACATTGCGGTTACATAAGCTGCCATTGCCGGGAAGCGTGAAAAGCAGTCGGGGATCTTTGAATCTCGTTAAAAGAGACGTTTGGGCGAGTTGGTAAGACATATTTGAAACAAAACAGCTCGGTTTTCGCGGGGACAAGCGGGGAGAAACGACACAGACGAGCACTGACTTGCAAGTTGCAAGTCAGCGCTCGTCTGTGTCGTTTCTTCCCGCTTGTCCCCGTGAAAACCGCGCTGTTTTGTTTCAAATAGATCTTTGAATGTTATCGCGTTCCACTCTTAAAGGCGAAGCGTGAGCGTACTCCAAATTTTCCAATTGCTCTTCCCCTCCAGCGCAGCCATCCAGTCCTCGAACCAACCCTGCGAGATCGTGCTCAGCTGCGGGACACCGTAGTGGCTGAAGCACATCGGTACACGTTTAAAAACGACCAGCTCCGCAGCTTCTGCCCCACTGCACGCATTGAGCGAGACATAGTTCGCTCATACGTTATGCGCGCGCCTGAAATAAATATGGGCGACAACGCTATCGCGTGCGTCTCCGTGGACATTACGCTTTCGATCGGCCTCAAGATGGCGGCGATGTCATTAGAACCGGTCGCAGTACAACAGTTGGGTCGAACGGGTCGCTGCACTCAATGACAGTAGTTGTAACGCTGCGAGCATCACGCACTTCGGAGAAATGATTCTGGGGTCGTGTGTGAGAGCAAAATTTCGAGTTTGTCGGCTAGCACCGGCAAATACATGTGCGCGGCTAATGGCAAGTCAATTCTGCTTGTTCGTATGTTGTTCCTTGCATTTTTCGCATTGTGAAGGTCATCACAGGAATATTACGGAGAACTACGGGTTGTAAAGCCAGCCCGTATTTTCGCAACTTCCAAGCAATGTTTGCCGACACTGCACAGGCAGCATGAAAAAAAACTATGCTCAGCTTTTATGGACGTGCTTTTTTGTTGGCCTTACAGTCGTCATCATCATCATAATCATCATCACTGTCGTGTTGTTGTTGTTGTTGTTGTTGTTGTTGTTGTTGTTGTTGTTGTTGTTGTTGTTGTTGTTGTTGTTGTTGTTGTTGTTGTTGTTGTTGTTGTTGTTGTTGTGGTGGTGGTGGTGGTGGTGGTGGTGGTGGTGGTGGTGGTGGTGGTGGTGGTGGTGGTGGTGGTGGTGGTGGTGGTGGTGGTGTCGTCGAGAGACGGAATCACCACATAACAGCTCCTAGGTTGTACCAGACCGATGGCATAGAAACAGATAAACTATTTTCTGTATCCTTGGTGGTTGGCGCATCATAGTTTCAGTAGTTTTTGCACCATAAACTTTTACAATACGAACTTTATTTTTTGCTAAAGTATGAGCCTATAGGGTGCCTCGTTTTGTCTCTCTCTCAATCTTGCGACATATTTCTTTTCTCTTTCGTGTTCATATTTCTTTTTCGTTGTTGTTGTTCCTTATTAGAACGCCAGCATACAAAGTCGCGTTACTTCTGTAAGAACGGTATCTATAGGAATCATTTAGTTTCCCAACATTTTTTCAAAACGTCTTGAGAAACCACTTATCTTTACTTTCTCATACAAGAACTCAGCCACAATCTCAGGGATGATCCAAATCATCTAGGTGCTCGCGCACTCTTCGCTCTCCGTAAACGAGGCGGCTCATAACGTAGCTCGAGGACATAGTCGCCGAGCAAATGAGCCAGCCCAGACGGGAACGAGAGGAGACCGCATGGTCAGCTACAAAGAAACCACCGATTAGTATCGGCTGGGAAGGGCCGGTACCCACCATCTTATCCAAAGCTAACCAAGAAACAGGCGGTATCCTGGCGCTTCCTGCAAACAAAGATGTAGCCTACCCCCCGGGGGGGGGGGGGGGGGGCTGCAGCAATTTCTATCCAGGGTGATTTGATGATCAATGTAAATTATGTAAGGGCACATTATGTAAGGGATCTGGCACATATTATATGGGCATGCTCGAAGGCGGCTCCTTTCGAGGGCCGCAAAATTCAAAACCGGCGGCAGTGGGAGACCCTGCTTCTCAGCTCAGACCATGCGAGACCAGGTCTGGGCCGTCCAGCTATAGCCGAAGCAGCCGCTGAGGCCCGGTGGATCTCAGCCGTCTGGTTGTCCAGTCTGCGCTCGTGATTGCTGGCAGTAGTAAAAGTTGACTCTCTCTGTCTTTCTCCGTCGTTTTCAAAATTAAATTAAATTATGGGGTTTTCTGTGCCGCAACCATGATGAAATTATCAGGCATGCCGTTCTATCAGGGGCTCCGGAATAATTTTGACCACCTGGGGTACTTTAACGTGCACGAAATGCATGAAAGTTTCTGCATTCCGCCCCCATCCGCATGCGGCCGCCGCGGCAGAGATCGCACCCACCACCTCGAGCTCTGCAGGGCAACGCCAGTGCTGTTTTTGTTCTTATTGAGAAGTGTACCCTTAATAATCTTTAAGGGGTGCCACCATTGAAGCTGCTGAGGTCGTTTATGAAGGCGAAAAGGTGCACTTGCGGAATGAAAGGTGGCTAGTTGCCCTGTAATTGGCTCAATGACAGCTTTTCAGCAGGTAAGTATCCCTGCGATCAATATTAAGCACGAATGCACCTGACTGTACTTATTGATGGTAACGCCCAATCAGTAGTCAAACCACTCCTGCTGGCATTTCTGCTGCTCGCGTATTTTACTGGCGCACGAGTTTATGATATCTATGCTAGGAGGAAGCGCGCCTTTATCTTGCTTATACTCAATAGACATCCACATAGTGAGAAAGATTGAAAAGTGTGATTAGATTTCTATTTATCTACGCTTGCTACAAGCGTGAAAACCATGTAAAATCTAGCATGTGATAGCGGTTCTCAGCCTCCTCTCTTGCTTCTCACGTTATGTTCTAAAGCAGGTGATTAAGAACATATGTTTTACGAATCGCTCCACTTTCACGCATTGTCTGGTAACCCACGTCCTTTTCTTTTTTTTTCATAATCTAATCTGCAATACTGGCACCGTAATGGCGCCGAAACCGAGAAAAAGAAAAGAACTTCGCTTAGTGATTCTAAGGGGCACGACTGGATGCGTTCCGTGCTGGTGCACCGTCTCGCCAACCGGAAGCCGTCACTGAGTGCGCACGTCGGTAATTTGGTAAGGCTGCATTAGGTGAAACAGAGCCGGCTCAACCCATGCGTCTTCGCCCGGGGCACGGAGCAATGGAGATGTGCCAGGCTACCGCTGCGGCTGCAGCCGCATGAACGCGCCTCGGCGGCGGAAGTCCGCTCCAACGAACAGCTGATCACGCAACGACAACAGCGAAGCGAGGAGCCCCCGCATTTGCCGGGATCCGGCAGGACACGTTGGAGATACAGCAAGAAGAGGGGAGAGTGACGAAGCAGAATAAGAAGAAACGGGATGAAAAAGCGCAATAATTTCACCGCATCAGTAAAAGAGCAGGGCATGGAAAGGTATGGAAATCAACCAGTTGCCTGCACGTTCGGTTTGCTACCCTACGCCGAAGGAAAGGGTCTTGTTTGGATCGGACCGCTGGTACGATCTGTTGGGAACTCGGCGCTGACGCCCGTGGTTGTACCTGGGTCGCAAGCCCCAAGGGTAGCGTTGGCCTGGCGGCCTGGGGTACAACTGGAAGCATCCGAAGGTCCCGGCAAAGCATGAGTCGACTGGTAACAACAAAACAACTTGTTTATTTTAACATCGCAAAGAGTTGGCGGTCAGGTTGACCGAAGTAGAGAGACGGGAGAGCACTTCACTCAACAGAAGAAATCGGAGCCCTCCTTTTTGGCGTCCGGGGGCAGCTGTTTTTATACTCTCGCAGTTGAGGGCAAGAAGGAACCCCTCAAAAGACGAGCACGTGAATGTACAATGGGCTAATGGTGACGCACACTGTCGTAGCGATGCCGTAGCACCATGACGAGCACGATCTCGTAGCACCCTGTCGAGCACGATCTCGTAGCACCCTGTTGTAGCGCTGCCGGTCGGGCACAATGACTGTAATGAGAGGATGGTCCCTGCTTTGGCATCGCCTGTTTCGGGCACAATGACTGGAATGAGAGGATGGTCCCTGCTTTGGCATCGCCTGTTTCGGGCACAATGACTGGAATGAGAGGATGGTCCCTGCTTTGGCATCGCCTGTTTCGGGCACAATGACTGGAATGAGAGGGTGATCCTTTGCGGTCGCATCGCCGCAGTCGCGCTTGGAAACACCTGCCGATGAGTGTTGCGGCGACGACGATCGGGCCAAAATGTCTGCCGCCCCGCCGCAGTCGCGCCGGCAAAACCACGTGTCGCAGGCGAAACGCAACAGTCTAAAGGATGAAAGAAAAGAAAGAGAGATGGGAAGTAAGGAAGAAGACGGATGGAGGCAAGACTGAGAGACAGAGGGAGGAGAACAGCGGATGCGAGAGGGCGGACCAGGTGATAGAGAGTGTCAGCGATGCAGAACGAGCCTAATTCGATTTTTCCTGGCATCGCTAGCGCTGACGGTGTTTTGGGGAGACCCGCGCCAAGGCAAGTAAGTGTTCGGAAGCAAAAGAAAGGCAAAGCGGAACAGCGGAGGCACTCGCTCCCTCCTCCCCTTTCTTCCCTACCTTCCTTCCGTCCACGTGTACTGCTCCCCCCTCCCCCCCCCCAACCCGTCGCGCAGCTTCCCTCAACTTCGCGCTGCGGGGGCTGCTTCCTCTCAGCGCCAGGCAGGTGGCGAAGGAGATGGAGAGCAAGGAGGGAGTTCCTTTGGGGAGAGATTTCTCCTGTCTTGCAGAGTTGCGGTCTTTTTTGTTCCGATCTATGCCGAACTCCCTGGCAGTTATTCCTTACCCGGTGCCAATGCAGCAAAGGTGTCGCACACACTCTATCACACCACGCGTATTATCTCTGTGGCCCGCTTTATTTTGCGCAAACTTTCCTTTTTGTCCGCTTGTGCCGTTACGTATCACCTACATATCATTCTTCCGCCTTTGTTTAAGCGTGTTTGTGCCTCGTTTGTCGCAGGTAGGTTACGCTGACAGTGCCAGGGGCATTTTGTTCGTGAAGGCATTCCGCCAAGTAACAGTTTAATTTTGCGGCTGCTCTCTCTTGCCTGCATAAAATTATAGAATAATATTATACCTTACAGTGCGTATATTTCTCACATGTACCAGGCACTACGGCATATAGGGTTTAGGCACTGCACAGTCCGCACTATTTCAGTTCCCTTGGATATAGAAATTGGTACGATTATATAAGGGTATAAGAAACACTGCCACTGCTTAGTAAATGGATATGTTCTGTGTTGGCGATCATGCACTCATCCATGGGTGTTAGGCTAGCAGTAGTACTTAATGAATTTTAATAAAGGTTCTTTACCATTCAATTTAACTATACTCAGTTTACCACTTTTAAAAAGCTCAATCAGCCTTTGTGCTTGAAAACTTCTTGTTTAACTCTCAAAAGTGCTGTGCCCGCAGAGTGTTTCGATGCGTACAGGAGCAGACTCGGTTGACTCACTCGAAGTCATTTATATATACATATATACGCAAGAACTCTACAGACTGAATTCTTGCGCACTTACCGAGGAAACGCCACGTGCAGCATCAAAGAGCGCGTGCTTTTCTGTTCCTCTCTCAGGATACAAGTGATTGCCGGTTTAAATTAAGCACGCAGGACCCAAGATAGACACTTTGCATGCGGTAATTCAATCGTTCCTCCTAAGTGACCGTAACTTAAGAAAAATAAAAACATATAAGAAAACAGGTATAACCATCGTTTTTTCTCGATGCAGCTGTCACGTTCGTATAGCAGAAGAAGAATTATTACCATGCGCCATATATAAGCCATCGCTGCTTTGTAATGCGTTCGACCCTAGTATTTCTTTCCTCAACAAAAAAAAGTGGGGGGGAGGAGGGGGAGAGAGCAAGCACCGCGTTCTGACAGAAACCAAAAAAAAAAGGCTATCTCGAGTTGAATTCACTTCGAGACGCGGCCTTTCTTCCCGCGGTTTTTGCTGCGATTTCATATAAGTCCGAGCATTAAAGCGCCTCTTCAACTTCGGATTCTTCGTCAGAACTAACTTCTCCTCTCTGGTAAGCTAAGAAACTTCCCCATAAAGCACTTTCATTATGTGCGAGTCTCTCTGCCATTTTACATTTTGGGTTCTCGACGTCAGTCTTCACTCTTTCTTTCTCTCTCGCTCTGTTTATTTTTACCTTCTTCAGATGGGCATATACAGGCATTAAGCAGAAAATTAAACCCCTAAATAACACACACACACACGCACAAAACACGCGCACAGAAACAATCAAAGAGCTGAAAGAAAGTAAGACATGAACAGTGGCGAAGTTGGAAGCACGGTTCTAAATAACATTGTTGTTCAAAAGCGGAAGTTAACTTGGATTCTCTGTGCAAGCGTATGAGAAAAAGGCGATCGAAGTAACCAGTTCAAAGGAAAACACATAGAACAAAGATAAGCGCTTAAATTTATTTCAGAATACTGAAAGTAGCCTGGGCATAAAATACACAGACCTAAAGGGCGAACGAGAAAATCGCTTACGGAGAAATGAGCACGATTGGAAGTAAGACCGCTTCTATGAGCTCATCTTATTCCTTGAGAATTCGACGTCCTCAGTAAAAGAGATTCGAGCAAACTTGGGGCACATGCGGGCCCGAAAAGTTGTAAGATAGACATATCAGAAGCAAAAATAAAAATGGGTAAAACTGCGCGAGGCGGAAGGGGAACGAACATGCTCCTAAGCAGTTTGGAACAGTTACGCCGAGCTTCGATGCGTTCGCTTTTCCAAGCATCGTGAAACGTCCGACTGTGTTGTGCTTAACACGCGAGAAATTAAGTGCGCAGGATTATGAGTCTCGCGCTCAGCATATAAGTCGAAGATTGCGCTTGTAAATGCCCATCTTGGCCCGGAAAGAACCGAGTGAAGCCACTCGGAAGTTGATCCGCTCCCCCTGTGAGTAAACATATTGATGCTGCTGCTCTGTCTGACGATTTCTTCTCATATTTGATCTTTCGTTCATGCATCAATATCCAACGCAGCAGATTGCGCCTAATGCGCCTGAATGCTCTACGCGCCTTCACCAGCAGCACACAGGATACGGGTATTTTGAGCATTTCGTGGCGCGTGAGTCTGTGGATGAAAGTTGAAAGCAAGGAAAAGACAGATATTTCGAGGAATATGAGACAACGGAGTGCCTCTGGTGAAACAGAAAAACAGGCACCATTTGAACAACAATAAATCGTTTTTCAAACATGAAGTCAGTAGTGTTTGACATGCAAGAAGTAAAAAGGAAGTAAATTTCTACGCCCTAAGTAAACCAACTCCTACAGGCGTTTGCTAAATATCGCTGCGTCTCATAAATCTGGGCATTAAGCATGCCCATGAAATGTCCCTAGCCGGGCATAAAGCAACATAACATAATATTATATATATATACGAGCACTGCGAAGGTTGTGGGTTGGGTTCCCACCTGCGGCAAGTTGTTTTTTCCTCCACTTTAATTTCCATTCATTTATCGTTTCTTTCTGTCATTTATTAGGCACAAGTAATTTCCCCTATGTTGTCCTTGGTGTCAAGTGTTTGTTGGCTTCTTATGATATTACTAATAAAAATCGGGCCCCTCGGTTAACCCCACTTTCTTCTCGTTTATATATATATATATATATATATATATATATAGAGAGAGAGAGAGAGAGAGAGAGAGAGAGAGAGAGAGAGAGAGAGAAGAAATTATCAAGACCAATGGAGCACGTACCTTCAGATGCAACAAATTAATTGTCCATGCATTGCAGTGCAGACAACACGTTACCCTTCACGTCGTCAGCCGTGAGCGTCCCATTGAAATACGCTACAGAACCAATCCCATCATCTTACCTGCAAAAGAAAGAACAAAATTATCAGATCATACATGTCACAAGTTCTAAAGTAATGGTTGCAATAAAAGTGAGCAGCCCTGCAGGGTCCGCAACTAAACTGCCTGTGGAACCGCACTACCTCAGTCACGCCGCCATTCATTGTGGGTTATATAAATTTTGAATATCACAGCTACTATGGTACTGTCACACACCCACACACAGGCGCACAGGCACATCCGCACGCACGCCACCATTATATTACCTATATTTTGACATATCACGCTAGCTTTTCACGTTTAAGTTCTATTCAATACAATCCGAAGTCCTGGAACACTATGTTCTCCTAGTTTCGACAGTCGTACTTTTCTACACGTTGTTCTCGTCAACTACATATCCTTCACGTCATAAAACATAGCCGCATATGACCTTCAGTGCACAAATAAACAGCGTGACATCAAATAAAGCTCTCCAGCGGTGTCTTGTAAAAGACGGCCGGCAGATTCCACGCCCTTTGGGAATCGATGTTATGCGAAGCAGTGTGAGAGGAGCCTACCAAGTTAACGAAACGACCACGAGAGCACCAGGATGTAGGCAGCTAAGTATCAGTCGATTTATATATATATATATATATATATATATATATATATATATATATATATATATATATATATATATATATATATATATATATATATGTTTCTAGAAATAGAGAGCGAGGGATACATACATGCATACATACATACATACATACATACATACATACATACATACATACATACATACATACATACATACATACATACATACATACATACATACATACATACATACATACATACATACATACATACATACATACATACATACATACATACATACATACATACTGTCAAAGTGGCAAATCTTCGCCAAGAAATGCTTCGCGTTTAGAAACATGCTGTCATATCTCTTTTCTTGGGTGAAAGCATTAGTAATTATGAAAGACACTGACTTCTTGTTCAGCACTATCTCACGCCATAGGTAGCTCATCGGGTTTGTATTTATGTTCGGTAATACTCGGGAGTAACTTCAACAAACAAATGATGCAAGGATAGTGCACAACCGAAGGCACCTGGAACTTTGCACTTCTATCCATTCGCGTTATGTCACTCAGAATATGATGTTGAAGCGAACTCGGCTGCCTGCCCTCGAAGCCTTTCACTTTTCTGACTAAGCATCCAACTTCTTTTTCTTTCGCCTGGAGTTCTTTTAAGTATGCCAAGAACTTCTCACTTTGCACGTACGAGGACGAATTCAGCTTTAAGTAGGTAGTTATGTGTGTTTCGGAACTAAATGAATAACAGATTCGAACTAGTTTCCGCTGAGACACATCAGCAGTCGAAAGCAGTGCCGCCATCACGGGGGCGTATCGCGCGGGTGGCGGCGTCTTAATGGAAGCCGAATTCCATCGCACTTCCACGCCACGCATTAATCTTTGTGAAGAGCCGCGGTGGCAGCGACGGCGCGATAAAAAGGCGAACGCGCTACACACAAGAAAAAGAGAGACTGAGAGAAAGGAAAGAAATGTGGTGGATGAGAGAGAGAAAACTCTCTTGCGGTTGCGCGCACATATAGGTTAGGTCAAAGAATTGATGTGGATCAGGCCAGAGAGACGTCCGGGAAGAAGAATAACGCCATACAAGGAAAAGGTCTCGAGAAAATAAACGCCAACGAAAACAAGAAAGCAAAACGAAGGAGAGGCTGCCTGAAAATGCTACTTTGCCGCATAGTGGGTCGACATAAGGGAAAGCCCGCCGCTTGCATCGCATGCCAAAGAATGTCGCGGCGGGAAGTGAGCTTTCAAGTAGATTGCTTTTCCCCGCAAAGCCAGTGCACAGAACCGGTGGGCGGTGTTGGTAATTTAGAAGGAACGTTTCTACCTGCCCAGATGCTGGCGCATAAATATCCCCGTTTGGGATGAGGCGCTTTCTCTGACGCGGTACCTCCTTTTTCCCCCTTTCTTTTCCTTTCCCGCGAAGGTCGCCTGCTTGGAATGTATTAAGTAAATCGAGTGCACTTTAATCGAGTGGCTTGGGCTTGACTCTTATTTCTCTCTTCTTACGGCTGAAACGCATGAAAAATTGTGTCACCACAATTAGCTTAGCAGTTCACCCGTTTCTTCAAGCCGGAACCTTACGATCGCCCTTATGCGTTATATTGGTCTCACTTCACCAACTCCTCTTTTTCTACGCTTGCTGCTGTGTTAATTCGATGCTGTAATGCTCAGCTTTCGCGACCTAATAAAAGGAGGAACGATTCGCCTATTTTATATTTACAAATAATTACATCCTTCCGTTTTTCGTGATAAACCCGTCATCTGAGTATGAGCCACGCGCGAAGTGGGGGACTGTGGAATAATTCTGGACACCTCACACGTTTAACGTGCTAATGCAGGGTACTAGCATTTTTTTTTATTTTACCGCCAGTTTACGCATACTTCACGCTGCCATGAACGCTAATGTAATTCACCTGTTGCGAAGAAAAACTAACGAGCGTTTACAGATAAGGCCTTGCGACAAAGGTTCTTTAAGGGGCCCTCGAGCTACGAATGTCAGCATTTTTTCTCACCTTTTTTGTGCAACCTTTTGTATGAAGGCTTTAAAGTTCAATACACATACTGCAGTCTCCAACTACGTGTTTTGTGCGAGGCGAGACAAGACGTGGTGCTGGGTTTCCACGGCATA
Organism: Dermacentor variabilis; assembly: GCF_050947875.1. Classification (NCBI taxonomy): domain Eukaryota; kingdom Metazoa; phylum Arthropoda; class Arachnida; order Ixodida; family Ixodidae; genus Dermacentor; species Dermacentor variabilis. The sequence continues at coordinate 88,672,690 of NC_134572.1, read as the reverse complement.
ACAGTGGCAGTAGTATCTCCAAAACCTGCTGGTATTCTGGCCGCTTCATGACAGCAATGTTCAGAGGCGCGTCTCTCACACTTAACACTAGCGCTCGCCCACTCAATGACTGGTTTCCTTTTCTACGTCTGAATTCAACCGAAAGAAAAAAAATTAGGATAAATGCCGGAACAACAGCGAAGCTTCGCCAGACACATGCGTTGAGGAGTAGCCAGGGGATGCGTTTTCTGGTTCCGGCTACCCACCGGCGTTCTTTCTCGGCGCGCTCATTTAAAATAGATTAACGTTCCATTAAAGCGCCTCCGTAATTCGCGGTGTTTATCGGCACCGCTTCCTCGGATAGCACCACTGCGCGGCGCCGGCATCGATCAGTTCGTGGAAGAAATCCGACGTGGCGAACGTTGCAGCACCCATCTCCTCTCTCTCCCTCCGCCTTTTCCCGCCTCTCGTGCACCAGGAATCGCGTCCATTAGCGACCATGCAAGGGCCTTCGGCATTGGCGATCGGGACGCGGCCGAGCGCTGCCGCCGAAATGCTGAAACGCAACTCTCGGAGCGCTCGCCGACGACAGCAACCCTTTCCACCCGACGCCCTCGCACTCCCGCTTCACTGGCGCTCTCGGCTGGCCGCTTGATGACTGCTGCGGACTCGGCGGAATTCGACCGAATGCTCGCTCCGCGTCGCGCGCCCAAGCACACGCAATCAGGAGGCCGCTCGCTGCCTGCCACGTCCGAACGGTCCTGCTTCTTTACCTCAACGGCAGGGCACTCCTTTCCGCAACACACACCACCCCAAGCCGCCGCTTTCCTCGCAGCCGATGCCGTGCGTGATGTGACGCGTGTTCCACGCGATGCCAGTGTTTTTATAACGCCGCCCTCGCGCCTTGGCACAAACACGGAAAACGCGAAGAAAGAAAAATTGAGGCAAGGAATGGGAAAGGGGGGGTGCGCTGTTTATAGTGAAAAAAGCTTTGCAGATCGCGCTTACGGGAAATTATCCCAAACAGCCTCGATGCAAGTTAATGTCTTCGTTAATGCCCTAGATTACCTTAAGCGTGGCGGTCTTTATGTGCGGCCGTACTGCGGAAGACTTATCTCTCTTGCCAAACAAGAGGCCCAAATTTTTAAAAAAATGTTTCTCTTGTTTTGGCGTTTGCAGTGAGCGCATAGATTATCTTGAAGTTCTTAGAAACTTAATTATTAACCCTTGAGCACGCAAATAATTTTCACAATATATATATAGTGAGAGAGAGAGAGAGAGAGAGAGAGAGAGAGAGAGAGAGAGAGAGAGAGAGAGAGCCAATTACTAACTGTGGCAGTTAGCAAACGGGAAACAAAAAGCAAAGTGCAAGGAGCAAGCACTTGAAAGTAGCTCCGCAGTTGAGGCAATTTTTCTTTTTTTTACTTCTAGAATACGAAAGAACGGGTGCAGTTTCTACTGGTTTAGTGATACACATCATTATGTCGCATAAAGTCCACTCTATGTTCCATGCAAGTGAACTGATACGTCACAATGCGTGAAGAAAGACACGAACGCCGCTCGTTTCCCCGCTCACCCGCCTTTCCTTTACAACTAGATATGAGAAGGGTGCGTCGCTTCACGTAACGTTCATCTGTTACTTTACAACGGGCATTTAAGAAATCATAATCAGAATTTGAATTTTAGTCTTTGATAGTTTGCTTCGTAAAGCGAAAGCAAAACCGCCAGCACGCCAACGCAATATATCGCTACTATGCAAAAACGTTCGCAGATGAAAAACAGCCCTGCACTGCATTCCGTGCTCCCATCCATTCCGTCTCTCTGCCTTTCGGGACAGAGACTGATGTGCATATATACGACTTTTGACCGCGACCTCGGAGGACTGGCACGTTATGACCGTCGCATTCAAGAAGACGTCGTGGAGACGTCGCCTCTCACCTCGCCCACCAGGCGCGGCGTGCGAGCTGGAATATTTTATGAATACAAATATCTCACTTTTCTTCTGCTTCAAAACCCTTTGATGCAACAGAGAAGAAAACCGGAAGTAATAAAGAAGAGTGCCATAAATTCGAAGATCTGCAACAAAGTGCATTTCGCAGTCTCCGCTAAGAACAAACAATGCGCACGCCAACACTCGCTAGCGGGTAGTAAAGAGAGGAGATGTTTAGAAGAGGATGAGGCCAGGCGTAAAGCCTCGCGCGCACGCTGGGAAGACGACGTCGTCGACGCGCCGCGACCGTCGGGGCGTCGTATATCAAGGCGCCTGCCGCGCCCGCCCACGTGCCCTTCTCCTGCCCTTTTCACTCTCGGCACTGCTTTCCGGGTGGGTCTCTCCGGACTCTGCGGTGGCGGGTGACATCTTGCAAGTGCACCACCCTCGGACGGCTCTCTACCCGGCCGCGGCTTGGCCCCGTGCGTGTGGTGTTCCGACGCCAGCGCCGACGGAGAAGGAGCAAAGTGCGACGGCGGCGAGGAGGGAGTGAGGGGGCGCGGAGGAGAAGGAAGCCGAGACGTCGTGCTCGCTGGCTGCTCCTTCCACCTTTGGCACGACGCCACGTCTCAGCCCGGGCTGCTCTGCACCTCGACTTCTAACCTAATTATTCCTTTCCTCGCGCCGTCTGGGCTCGCCTTCTGCCAGCGTCCTCTCTTTTTTTTTTTTCTTGGGAGAAAATAGATGAAAAGCGCCTTGCTGTCCCTGTCGCTTCCGTTCGTTAGCTGCTGGTCGCACGGCGCATGCGGAGGCAATACATCGCAGCTAGCTTTGTGTTTTTATCCTTGCTTTGTCGCGGGTTACGTGCGCAATCTGCTGGGCTATGCACAGTTCCTTAATCGACACTACACCTTCGTTCCCGCAGTTCGCGTGCGTGCGCCTGAATTTTCTTTTTTTTATTATTATTCGGGTGGTTTGGCACAAAATATATGTAGAAAATATGAGCACAGTGCAGATGTGAGAGCGCGAATATGTGTCTTTGCATACGTATGCACATGCATGTCGTTTAATGCTACATCGCTGTTTAGAGAACTGACGTCACAGTGTATATTCGTTTTAACCCAGTTTTTTTATACCTCAGGTAAAAGCCACACAAGAACGACCGTGGCACTGTTTAGTAAAAAACACGAACACCAACAACAAAAATAGAAGTTTAAGAGAATTAAAACACGTTTACAACAAAAATAGAAGTTTAAGAGAATGAAAACACGTTTCGACTCCACACGGTAGCCTGTTCACAACGGTCGATGGTTTTTAACACGACTGTGTCATGATCATCCCTGACTAGACGAGCTTTCGTCAAACCATAAATTTCAAAGAAAGAGTATGTTGACATTTCGTTGATGGGATAATAAGACTAAATATCACCCATTACTAACCTGCGTATCATGATTCATTGAATGTGGGCTTTTGTAATGCAATAATCAGGTGGCTGGAAGCTGAATGGAATAGAAATCCATGTTGCGTGCCGTCTAAACAAACACCGATATTGAAAGTCCATTTTGTGAATCAACAACATCTGGCATCGAGTGAACTGAAGACAATACTAGCGTTACAGTTAATATAATACTGTTATTACCTGATGCCTCCACCCCTTAAAGCCTACCGAAAAATATTGTTTGCTAATGAATGGAATAAAACACCACGCGTGTCATTACATTTTCCCCTTTTCACTCTTTATAAAACCTGCATACCCGCTTGAAACTATTGGTGCCGAAAGAGGGAAAAGAATAAAGAACTTGCTAATTATCTCCTCTAGAAGTGCAGACGTCCTCAAGCTTATGGCGATGGACGATCCGCTACCTGCAACGTCCGCCACCTCTGCGAACCTTCCTTAAAAATTCAGACCGATCGATTTGTATCTCGCAAAAGCCAGTCGTGCTTATGGCGACGATAGCACGTACCGTCCATTACGCCATTTCCAAATTGGGAAACTTACACAAAAGCAACAAAAAAAAAAAAATAAAGGACGGAGCCCGAACTCAGCCTCTTTCCCGGCTCAGTTTTGGAGTCGACACGTCGCGACGCAGAACGAGAAAAAGGGCAGTAACAGAAGGGACCGCCATTGCATGTGTTCTGACTCAGAATTGCGTTTTATTTTATTTTTTTCACTCAGCCGGCGGTAAGAGCCTTTGCCGTAAATATCATACAAAGAAGAGCGGCGTATCATGGTACGTTTTCATATTTTCGGTCACTCGTCTGAACGTTGTGCTTGCTGTTACTTAGAAGGCTGAGAACCTTAAACAGGAATAAAGCGATACAACAGGCGCCTATTACTGTGTACGGTGTTGGAACCAACCAGACAACGCAAGAAAGAAGTTCTCTTCTAGCTTCTTGTTACCTGCAGAATATTGCAAAATGTGTCCGAGGCTGCTTAAATCTACGAAAGTGAACGCGCCACTGTAACAACGTGTGTTGCAAATGGGGAGGAACTAAATTCAAATGCCCGGCGTACGTTCAGCCAGGCATTATAAGCGCTTCGTAAGACATTGGCAAGGCTCATGTTAAATACTTATTTTTAACGTACATGGGAGATCAGCTATGTTAATAATATGTACAATTTGTACTGTAAATGGTAAGCTCGAAAGAACGGGAACAAAGGAAAACAAGCGGACAGGGCATGCGCAATTTTCTTTCGCTCTTCTGATTTTACAATATGAACAGCCACCAATTCCCTTACCTTTCAGAGCACGCTTACTAGGAAGTTCTACAACACAATTTATTTGCTCTGCGGGGCTCAATGTCAAGCTCGAAACTCAAAGGCTGCTTCGAGGATTGGGGTCTTTTCTTTTGCGAGTGTGTGTGTCTTCGCAATGCCCTTAAAATCAGGTGGTCGCAATCTACACACTGTAAGCAGTGAAATAAATTTGCGTCATGTAACAGTTGCTACCAATAGCTTACAAAAAAATGCCTTCGATTTCTCAGGAAGTAGACGCCACGCCTTAATGACAGCGGTACCACTAATTTCTGCAGTTTGGTACCTTCGACACTAACACAAAAATGTTACTGTCATGACATCTTTTTTCTTCCATCAAACAACCCCCTAAGCTATCTATACCTCCTACCATATATATAAAGCTTCTCTTACGTAAGTGATGATAAACCTTGGAGGATACAATCATCTCGTTATCATGAGTGGTGGACGCTCGAACGCTAGCCAGTGAGAACATGATCTCACAATCGAGAAGTTTCGCGAGTACGGACCCTCGACATTAAGGCAAATTTTGGCATCTGCACGCCTGAAAGATGGTGCTGCCACCGCTTAGCCTGATACCATTGACTTATTCCAGTGCACTCATCAACAACGCAGGCAACGAGGCATGCTCATTTCGCACCGTCAGCGGTGCAGTTCCATTTCGGGAGAATATTTAGATCCGGTGTGCTTCCACTTCGTGTGAATAAAGGCCCTGCTGTAACGGCGCAGGCACTAATGAAACACCTTGCCGTGGTTCTTCAAAAGCCCGCCGCCAGCGCCAGCTCCTTTCGCACCTGCCCGAAGCCCATCTCATCTCCTGAGGGAACGGGATGCGCCGTCCCACAGTTCTCACCTCCGCCTCCTTACGAGGCTAGGCTTGGCTTTTGCAGAGACACGGGAGCCAAGCGGAACGAAGCCCACGGTCTTGCGCACTGATTGAAACAAATAGCGGATCTGGGCTCCACCGCTACCGGTAATTATCAGACGCTTCCGCTTTTTCTTCTTGCGCGCCTCTCATGCAAATGATCGGAGGAAGACATCGCGTTTCTTCGTCCCTTCACGGCTCATTTTAACTGTGCTGTTGCCCGCCGGTCGTCCCCTCAAAAACGTCTGTACCGTCCACTGACAGACAATTTAGGCAGAGCGTGCTACCACCGTTTACCCTTTTATTACGATAATTTCCACCTGTCCTGTCCCACGCAAAGTTATGGCCAGATTCATGTTTTAAGCAGAGGGAAAAATAATCTCCTTCCATTCCCGAAACCCCTCTTTCCCTCTTACAGATAATCCCTTCCAGTCTGTTCTTTCCTCATGCAAGTCTGAATACTCTTCTACACAGTCGCATCTTTGACGTATCGGCTTATTTTGCGCTTACATTCTTTTTCTACCACAATCTGTACCCACAGCGGGTGTTGCGCCTTATTCTGAGGACATCATCGTAATCGTCTTCATCATAATAAACTGCACAAAGTTTTACGAGAGTGCTAGCTTTCACACGGCGGTGCATCAATCTGTTCACCTCCAACCTTCTTTCTGTTTATCAACCCTTCTTATATCAGTTCTAATTAATGTTTGTTGTGGTCAGTGCTGGCAAGCTTACTACGCTTCGCTCAGTCTAGACTAGTGATTAAACATCGACTCAATGTGCTCCTACGAGTTTAACTTAAGCCAACTTCGCTTCCGGTTTTCGCTCAACTTAATCTTGGTTACCCGCTTGTCGGCGTAGTCCTCACGTTTTATCATTTTGTTGCGAAACTTAATGAAGGTGACTTAACTTCGACAGTTTCTCGAACGCACTCTTCCGGAATCCTGTCTTTCCTTTTCGCAGCACAGTGCAATCGTCTGAGCACCTTAATTTCCGCCGCTTGGATCTTTTTTTTTTTTTTATGGAAGTGAATGTCAGGAGAGGTTGGCGCCTTTATGTGGTGGCACCGGCTACTCCTTGTCACTTGGTAGACGAAACAAATTTGCGCAATAAGGGAGAATAGGGACACTTAATATAACACTCAGTAGAACACCGGTTCAATAAAAGATATACAGTCCAACAGTACATGAGTAGCAAAGTTCTGTGCATTAGTTCAGTTCACGTACGCATAGATCTTTTCAAGCTTAGGCTGTTTCGTCGAAACTGTACCGGTTCCAAAAAGGATCAACAGTTGAGACACTTACGTATCACGCTTCGCCTTTAACGTGAATGGTGTACAATTGTCCTTAATAAAGCGCCAATTATTTTGCGGTAATAGCTGTTATGATGGGCGCCTGACTTGCTAGGATGTGTCCCGTATCGTTGGTGTTTGTCCTAACACGTTCAGCTCCACCACAGGGCGGGAAGTTGGACAACTTGGTACAACTGCCTTTTATAACAGCGCAAATAGACGGAAAGATGAAAATAGAAGCAAAGTAAACACAACAAGGTTAACTAAAAAGAAATTTGGTAAGCTACCCTGTACGCTGGAAAAGGGACGAGAGATTGAAAGAAAGGTAGGAAGGGGATAAGATGAGTAGCAAGAAGGAAATGGGACGGCGCAAAACATTTAGGTGGCGCACGTCAATATATATGATTTTATTGTTGTATAGTTAATGCTTCAGCCTCGACTGGAGCCTCAGATTAATAAAGATACAGGATTTAGGATGAAATGATTTTTTTTTTGCGGAAACGGATTTCATAATCACGGCAGACATCAGAAGTTTCACAATTGTCAATGCATTTCAGTAATTTGCAACATTTCACCAATTTACTTTTCATCACTGACTTTTTGGGGTAGCTAAAGTAGAATTGAAATTGTACGCTATTCAAAGCATAAATTTTTCCTAGAAACCTTGTTGCTAAAAGCAGTTGTCAGGAATGCCAGCGCTAAGTGCTCTGTAAATTGTATTGCTGTTGCGGCTAACATTTTTTCATACTTCATTTTCACACAGTTCGGGAAAAAGTTGGCAAATTGTGCAGTAAGGCATCTCTCTGCATATTTTAATTACTTAGTTCTCAATATCTATTACTTAGTTGACTATATTGAGTACGAGTATATCATTAATGAGGACTATTTTTTTAATTATATGGCGATTGTCGTGTAGTTTCTGCCGTTCGTGACTGTCATAAAGCTTGGTTAGTAAAAAGTTTTGCCATTTTGCCTCAAGTTTCCTCATTTCAACAATCAGAGATAGTGGTAGCAGAAACGCACGGTATCGGGATCACGAGGGTGTGAGTACAAAGGTTGCTTAACAGTATTGTGCTACACGTGTACATTATTAAGTGAACGCGATTTACGATTCGCGCAAAAGCGAAATCGTTAAGAGTCGATGGATCCAGGAAGTAAGCATGCTATCAGACAATCAGTTCCCATCGCATGACCAGCATTTCGCCCGGATTCCATCACACGACCTCGCCTCACTTCCTGTTTCTAGGCCATACTCTGCATTGAGCGATATCGTTGCTTCGCCTCGTGCAGTGCTTCCCTCGAACTTCACGCCCTCAGAAAGACCACCATTACCGTTGCGGTGCCTACATCCCCTCGAAACCCTCCTAACTACTCCTGGAATCCAAAAGAAAACACAGTGGTCATTTTTAGACCTACAACAAGCCACACTACTGCTCCCGCATGAGAAACACAGCGCTCGCCTTCACATTTACACGGCTGGTTAAGTTTCTTCTGCAAGCTCAGCAAGAGCAGTGGTTATTCTCGCGAAGTCCGTCGCCATAAAATTCAAGACATCACATTTAACATCATTGACAGCTGCAGAACTCGCCGCCCTCCGTGCTGCTCTAGAGGTCCCAATTGAAGAACCGTCACAGGCATAATCAATCTTCTCCGTCTCCAAGGCCGCTCTGCAGTGCATTATGACGCCATTTCGTCATGGACCGGATGAGCAATTAGTCACTGACATAAGACTGCTTCATCACCACGCAATAGAGAAAAAGCACGACATAACATATCAGTGGGTTACCGGGTCATTGCGGTATCTACGGAACGACCGTGCAGATCAGGCCGCTCGATCTGCTCATCATGGTCCCTACCGTGTAGCTATACCGTTATCCAGGACAGACGCAGCTACAGGGCTTCGTTCGCTCGCATGGAAACTTACACTTGCACAGTGTAACTCGACGGAATTTACGAACGCTCGTCTCCACAACTTGGATCCGAATCTGCGGCTCCGCCTTCCGTGAGCACTACGTAGAGCTGAGGAGACGGTTCTGTGCCGCTTGTGGCTTGGCGTGGCCTTCACGAATGCAAACTCATTTCGGATCGGAAGGAGGGAGGGAAAGAGAAACGGAGAAGGCAGGGAGTTTAACCAGAATAACGTCCGGTTTGCTCCCCTACACCAGGGGAATGTGAAAGGGGAAAACAAAGATAACAGGGAGAGAGAGAGGAGGGAAGGAAAGAAGGATCGGTATGGACAACAGCCCTACATGCGATAACTGTATCTGCGAGGAAACAATCGCCCACCTTCTCTGTTAGTGTTCCCGCTTCAGTGAGCCCAGGAAACGACTTTCAAGAGCGCTAGATAGTCTTGACAAACGCCCTATGTCGGAGAAAAAGGTCCTGAGACACTGGCCGAGACCGTCCTCGGCACAGAAGGCTTTGGAAGCGTTGCTGCGCTTCTTGCGGAGGACTGGTCTTAGAGACAGACTTTAATCAGTGCCGTATTCTCCTATCCTTTTTCTCTTTTACTTTTAACCTTCCTTATTTTCTTTCTTTTTTTTTGTAAGATCTCTTTTCTATTACCTTTTATTCCCATTACCCCTTTTCCCCAGCACAGGATAGCCAGCCGGTCTGACAACTGCTAACTTCCCTGTCTTTCCGTCTATTTCTCCTCCTCCTCCTTCTTATAGTAGACTGTAAGCTCACGGCTCGCCTGCGATAGGGAAGAAACTTTCCTAGCAAATCTCTTTATAAACAACGGCTGTGTTACAATACCAGTTTTCAATGGCTAAATAGACAGCTAAGCGGACAGCAGCAATTTTAAGTATTGTTCTAATTTTTACGAAGTGGGCAAAGAACCCCGATTCGTGACAGCAGCACAGAAGTCAAAAACTATGCCGGATACTTTGTTGTCCAAACAAGATGGTGACTGAGCTAAATGCGTGGAAACTCAGTGGAAGGGTCGAGTACGCTCAAGAAAACCTAGCCAGGCATTCTTGGGCGCCTAAAATAAGCTACGCCATATTTTTCATGGCTTCGTGCATGCTATGTCTTAAAATACAGCAATAATATCGGCTTCCTTAGATTTCTCTTTTCAGTGCAAAATGGCGTCAAGTCACAGAGACGTCTTCCAGATTCATTCACTCACTCGGCTTGAATGCTGGCCAGAATTATAGCACGCCAAATTTGGGCTAGAAATCAAACTAAGGAAACAAAATACTCACAATGACCAGTCTAGTGAAAATGCTGTGACTGCTTCGCTCTATTATGGGAGGAAAGAAAGCTGTCCCGACAGTAGAACGAAGCTACAAAAAAAAAAACGCCATAAGAGTTTCTCGGGAGGATAGCTACACATTTGAAGAGACATTCATCCTGGGTCGGGTATCAGTCCGGGGACTAACGCCTACCCCCGGGTGGTTGCGCTACCATCCGAGCTAACAAGAAGAATAGCAAGTCACAGAGCGATATCGAATTATTCGTCAGCTGGAAGCTCAGGGATATTAAATATGGCAAATAACTTATGCGGAAATCTGTAAGCTGTATGACAATTTATGAAAGTGATAAATTGTCAGCCGCCCGGTACATTATAGTACGAAGTTCTAGGTGGAACTGCAATTGATTTCCCGATTATTCTATTTTGTCTCGATTCTATGGTGGTCACTGCTCATCGGACGCTGTTTTTCTCACTTATTAAAACTTCGGAAGTATACATTTCATCAGGCTCTTGATTGGCGCTTCTTTCGGACTCTATTATTTGAATTCCTCGCTTCGTGTGGTGACAAAGATAGGAAAATATGTACAGACGCCGCCAGAACACGCTTGAGCACCTTTTTGATTCTATTAACTGAAGTGGTAGTCATATCTAAATGGGCTATCTCGGCTTTCCAACCTCAGAGCGTATTCTTTCCAAAAGAGTAATATTTGCTCCTTACAAACAGTGTTTTCACAAGTTAAACTGCCACAAATGCGATTTATGTGTTTCCTAAGTGTGACGGCGGATGTACCATTACTATCATATCATTCTGAAGGTGGCGGTACACATGTAAGAGGTTACTAGCAGGCTTTAGCGCTTTAGGCCGTTATGCGTAGACATGCAGGACAACGCTGGTTTGTTAAAAGGAGGGTTGTTTCTTTAGTTCTTGAAGGTCTTGTGCACGGCAGTCACAGGACTCTAGCTACGCTAACACGCATGTACGATGCCTCTATTATTTGGAGAATACCAACAACGTTCGCCATCTCAACTAGAGAAGCTATGCTAAACTCTCTGGGCGTCGCCACGCGCAGTTTACATTTATATTATATACAGGTTATTCCGAACCTCGGGTTTTTTCTTCTTTCATTTGTAAATTTTACTTAAAGAGCTCTGAAAGGTGTTTACCGTCTAGACAGCGCTCCCTTAAAGCGGGATGTGTGCGGATGTCTCAGGGCGCTCGTAAGGCAGTCGCTAAAACTCGTTCAGTCTTCGCTTATCAGTGGACGTCCGTGTGGCCTCAGAGACCGTGAGCTGACTTGGTCGCCCACGAGTACACGGAAGCGTAGGTAGAGTTTCAACGTAGTCTGATCAATACCTTTATCACTTTCCTTCTTTTTTTTCACTCTTCTTCTCAATACGTCCACACTTAATAGTCAGGTAAAGCTTTGACATGGGGAAAAATCAAGCAAATGATACTTCTAGTTACCTTTGGCAGGCCCATAATATTTGTATTATGCAGTTTCAAATCTGTTTAACTGGCCCAAATGTAGTTTGGGCAGCTAAACCTATCACAACCTTCGGTTACACCACCAAGAACGTAATCCTCAATACAACGCTGGCCTTCTTTTTATTTTTTTGCAGCAAACGTGCCCGTGATAATGGAAGCGGGCATTCGCCCTAGATCGCTTTCAATCTATTAGAACCACCCGTCGCTTGCTGTCCCGGCTATTCTATGTCACCGCAGTGTCGACGATGGCTGCAGTGAAATATGACCGCAGCACAGGCTCACTGAGGCAAACGGGGAGAGCACGAATAAAACAGTTTGCGCGTCGCGTGCACAGCCGAATGGCTAAGACAGAAAGACTGCAACGACAAAGAAAAGCGCCTTCTTCAGTCTCAGTTTTTTTTTCTCTCCTTCCCTTCGAGTATAGGCCACCACTGCCGTGGCGAGAGAGAATGTTCCGCACTGCAGATTGCACCCGCGAGAGCCGACTTAATGGGACGCCGGACCAGCGTGACGTACGCGGGATCCAGTGATGCGTTAAGGTTACTCCATTTCGGTCGTTCCGCGTTTTCTTCATGCAATTGCGTTTTTGTTTTATATTTTTTTCTTATCGTGGCATCCAGCTCTCCTCCTTTGCCCCCGCGCTTCCTCTCCCAAAGGTTCTCGTTTCAGTTTTATCTTTATTTCTTTCTTTCTTGCGTACGACCGGTGGTCGACCGTGACTGGGCCAAAGGGGCCAACAAGGTATACGCGGCGCCAGCAGGCTTCGGTGAGAAGCGCGGCGGAACCACTTACCACCGGTGCGAGGCGCCTTTGTCATTCCCAAGGTGCGAGCGCGGCCGCCTCCGGCCCGCGGTTGCTGCACACCGGTGCTCAGACCACGGTGAGGCCCCCGCACCGACGTGACTCTCAGACAAGGCTGCGCAGGCAAGAGCAGGACAGAGAGGCCCTGGCGTATACACGAGTCAGCTGCCTGCCTGGCCGGGTACCTTTTTCTGTTAAGGGCTGGTGCGCCCCTCGTGGGCAACTCTCATGACCCACATTGGAGCGACGTGCGAAGAATGCTTGCGGGCGCGTTTGTTTTCCTGTCAGGAATACTTCTGGGAACACCAGTTTCCCTTTCCGCCCTCCTATCTTTTCTTCTCCTTATTTCGGTTCTCTTCTTCTTCCCCCCCCCCCCCCATTTCAACACTTGTACTGTCCCGCCCCTCACGCCTTGCTTACGGCTCGGAACATCAAGGGGAAATAAAGGGGAAAAGGCTGACGACGCTCTTCGTCTGCTTGTACCCTGGAAGCCGTTTGTTAGGAAAAGCCATTAATCAGGAGATCGTTTTTCCACTCTCACGCCGCTCCCCTTCGACGCCACATCGTCCCCTTTGGCGACACTCTCTTTCCAAGTTAGCGCCACGAAACTCCTTGACATTCCTCCTGCTAACTTTGTGTTTCCATTCCCGCGGTGCCTCTTAATGCCATTTCACTCACTACTGTTTTATGACCTCTTTTTTTTTTTTCGCATTCACATGCGTCTTCGCCTGCAAGTGTGTTCGCGACACGTCACCATTAGGATGAGTGGCACTTAAACCACTTTCGCAAGATCAATGCCAGTCGTTCCTTTGTCTTCGCGGCGAACACCGAGAGAAATTTGGTCGTGGAAATGGAATTATTGCGTTAGGTTTGGTTCGTTATAGTCAGTGACATATCGAGCTGTTGGAATAGTTGTGATTTTATGCAGCATCTGGTTCTTGCGTGCGTTTTGCGCCTCACTCTTTTAGCAAGGTGCCATGTGCTCGCAAAGATCCTACTCTTCGCTCAGCAATGAACAATGCTGAGTGAAAAAAAAATATTCCTTGGGGTACATCCGGTTTCTTTATTTTTTCATTTTTCTGATGAAAAATCCAATCGCAATGGCCGTCACTTAACCCATGCATATTACGATGCCCGTCACTCCTTTTTTTATTCGCACCTGATGCAAGCGAACAATTTCATTTTGCTCACTACCTCCGCTATGCGAAAAAGAAACCTCATCAGGGCAAAAGCAGTGAATATGAGGTCCTGCCAGATAAGTACCTTAATCCCTTAGCCTAGAGTAGATATGTGTTTAATACAAGTTGATATTCTACTGAATTCAAGTTTATATTTATACTGAAATTATGTAACCACGTTGAAACTGTCTCATCGATTTGCCTTAGTGTCGCGATTACGAACCTCTTCAGATAACCATTAAACTTTCCATACCTCTTACTAAATCCCACGCTTCGTATTCATAAACATAAGCATGCACAAATCTTGCGAGAGGTTCATAAATTCATGTTCCTGTCCTTACGTTGATAAACCAATCGTTAGCCTCGTCCGCCTCATGATTCCTATGGTATGGTATGGTATGGTATGGTATGGTATGGTATGGTATGGTATGGTATGGTATGGTATGTTATGGTATGGTATGGTATGGTATGGTATGGCATGAAGAACTTTATTGGATCCTGAAGGTCAACCCTAGGTTGACGCGCGCCGCTCCCATGTCGGGACTGTCAGGCCGAGCCCTTCAGCCACATCGCGGGCCTTCTGGACTGCCCGTAATTGTTCCTATACTACCGAGATTTTGTTTTCAGCCGCGCTAAAAATTAAGGCGAGCAACACGCGATTTATCTTTGTGCCTACCAGGCCTGTTGCCCGATTGAACTTGACATTCCATTTTTTTTAATTTGTACTTATTGCGAGTCTACGATTCTTTCATTGTTTGCAATACAGCGCAGAGCTTGCGAAAGGAAAAGCGCAAGATATGTGGCAATCTACATATTGTGCATTCTGCTCACTTTCTCCCAAGAATCTGGTGAAGACAGTTAAATCTCGTGCCATTGGTCGTCTGTTTGTCGTTGCAACGTATTCCATCTGACATTGTCCCCTTTCCCAAGATTCCCTCACGGTATAAAGTGGAAAAGTGGTGAACAGCAATGCTCACGCACATGCACACACGGTGGCGGGAAGAAACTGCAGACCTTGAAATATATTTTCCTAGCTGTTCCGAACACACATTCATCTCCTTTTTTTTCCTTTGCATGGGTTTGAAAATACCGCAGAAACTAAGCAAGCTACGCGCGAAAGTGTTTAGCATATCGTGAAAAGGCGCTTAGCATACTTCAATATTCAAGGAGCCGCATACATAAACTATGTAAAACACTTCTCAAGATACAGCGGCAAGACGCTTATACCATTGCCTGTGTTTAAAATTTTTAGACGTCGCACTCTTCAGTGCTAATCTGCAGCGCATAATAACCGGAAGTAGCATTAAGGAAGCACTGCAAGGCAAATCTACTTATATATCAGCTACAGTGCTAGTGCGCTGAATGAAAACGGTAAATGTAATTCAACAGAGCCCGTTAACAACAAGAACCTCTCAGAAATGAGGAGCAAAACATGGAGCCTTTCCCGAAGCTTTTATTCTGCAAGAGGAAATATATGGAAATACTGATCGCAGACAAACTGCAGATCGTGGAGATTAAGAACCCTGACGCTAGCGCATAAGCAATTTCATTCCGCTAGTGAGGTAAGTGAGCGTATCCGGGGATCCACGACAAAAGTAATTCCACCGTATATAACGCGTTTGCATGCTATAGGGGCAGTCTGTCTTCTAAAGACATTTAATTAGTTGATGAGCTGTTACCAGATGAATTCATATCGGATTTTGCTAAGAAAATCTATTCACGACTTTGTATGCAAACCAAAAGAAATATTACATATGAGTGAGAACGGTTATCATAGAGCAAAATAAAGAAGAGCGTGCTCTTTTGCCGCAGGGGCATTGTAAAATGTAACATTTTAGCCACTTTATAGTTACGAGCTAACTAGCATTGCTATCTAAACTGAAACTTTATTTTCCTAGGCCAGCGTGAACGTTGCCAGCGGCAACAAAAAACGCATTCTTGCACTAACCTCCACAAATGACGTTGTGTATTCCTTCCTGTGTGTTCCCGCCACTTTATCTTAGTTTATTCAGGCTTCTAAGCGAACTGGCAGTTTAGCGTAATGTGTTTTTACAGCTCGCATGGAAGTTCCTAATACGGCATTTCACTTGTTAATAAGCAGTTATGCTACTTCCTCTACTAGTGGCACGGGCAGGGGTAGCCGTACTATGCTTCTAATTTTTCTTCTTTTTATTCGGTCCCAATATACAAATATGTCTTCAGAAGACTTTTTTTCTTCAACATGGGACTCGTTTTATTAAACCAAGTACGTTTATTGCGCACAACTTTTCTTTTCTTTTCTTCCATCGGCTGCGAGAGCACTTCTTTCAAATATTGAACAAACTTTAGCTCACGTCATTGTTCAGCACCGCAGAAATTAACTATCTGCAATGCTAACCGCATTTAGACCCGAGAAACCGAGCAGCTGCGCACAATATATATTCCTAGAAACAAAACCAGCGTGCGGCCCTTATCTCATGAACAATGATAAACTGCGGGTAATTTATTATAGATGCTTTAATCATCAAAATATGGTGTGCGCTTCACAGAATAAGACTTCTGTGAAACGTATAAGTTAAGAAAGGAGGAGAAACAGGGAGACCTTCCGGTTCGCTGCCCTGCAGAGAAACAATGTAAAAGTGTTTAGAAAGATATTGAAAAAAACATTAAAAAAAGAAGAAAACCGGGAAGCGTAATAAGGCGTTCCCACAGACCGGATAAATTGCAAGATTTACGCTTCGTGCAAACGCGACATCTTCATTTGATGGAGGCTCGCGTTGATGACGCAAAGTTCTATCGCCTCAGACAGATGATGAGTCATTGAACTGATTGACAAACCTGCGACCACTGGGGCGACGAGGAAACCGCACCATATTCTGCGCCAATAGCCGTATTACTGAGTGCAATCACATTTGGTACTCGCCATGGTGGCGTGGTTTTGGTGTTGCGCTGCCTAAGCACGAGGGCGAGCAATCGAACCCTTGCCACGGCGGATTCATTACGACGGGGGTGAAATGCAAAAACGCCAGTGTGCCGCGCATCGGACGCACGTTGAAGAAGCCTAGGTGATACAAATATAATCCGGAGTCCCACACTAGTGATATATCGTGGTATCGGCACGCAAGACCTCAGGAGGAGGAATGAACGTTTCCTGTGAAAAACGGCGAGAAAGCGTTCATTCTTCGCCCTACGTGGGCAGCTCTCTTAGTCCGGAAAGCCGTTGGCTAATGTCGCAGCCCGGGCCCGGTCCACCAGACTTCGCTGATCTTCCAGGCTCTGTGCCTTTAACATTGCCTCGCTCGCTGTGCGCCCGCATAGTCTAAATATTCGAGCTACTTCTGGGCTTATTCGAATTATTGCAAACAGTAATAAATTTATAACTTCAAGCTATCTTCGGGAAGCGGTACTCTGAGCCCGCTTGCGGGCGCGCGTTTACCTCTCATATGTCCTCGTGGGCGTAAATTAAGGCAAATATGTAAGCAAGAGGTAGTTGTTACGTGACTAAAAGCAGTGTCAGATGTGTCGCGCAGTGCCTGTAGTCAAACTTACCCACTATTTTTCTCTTCCTATTCCCCCATTTTCTAACCCCAGTGTAGGGTAGCAAACTGTGCACTCATTATGCTGATTACATACTACAGCAGTCCATTCATTCATTCATTCATTCATTCATTCATTCATTCATTCATTCATTCATTCATTCATTTCGTCGCCAACAGATCAAATTACACTTGCCTAGAATGGTAAAATGAATGGTTTTGACGGCATGTGCAACGTAGGGTGGTGACTACTGTGCTCCAGATCAGTTGTGAACGAGCGCCCAGAGTTTGTATACGCACGGCCAAATGAACCACAGCTCGCAAGGAACATTCTGTCACTTCTTGCAAAGATAAATAAAAATAAAGACATGAGTGAAAAGAAACGGTAAGGCCGACCACTTGTGGGCGTGCCAATGCGGCTATTCTCAAACCAACCTCTAACCAATAGCTAACGCCAGACGTCGCCTAGCCACCAGGGCCGGCCACACGACGGACAAGTGCGATTCAGTCTGTACCGAGAGAGCTCTCATTGGAATACACGGGAAAAAATGGTTCGCAAAGGGCGAAGGCAACAAAGCGCTAAATTTCCCGACGCAGATTGGATGTGTGCGGGAGTTCGTACTACTGTCGTTAGCCAAAAGTTTTGAATAGCCATGAATTGCAAGGCCCGCGTAGTTACAGAGGCACCAGCACTTATATGTGCTGAAGCACATAGTAGCAGATACGGTGCTGCCTGCGAAGCTGTTCAATTTGGGACGGTTTGCTAGAGTCGCAGAGTATCAACAACGCTTTTCCTTTGAGCAACACCAACTGCGTTTAGCCGCATAGCTTGTAGTTCGCTAGTCATATCTGGCTTTGTTACAATACTCGATTGAGAAGGCTAACAGACAGCCAAGCGACTTGTTGCTACATTAAGTCTGGCTCCAATTGTGACGAAGCCGGAAGAAAAAGAGGATAGGTTCGTGAACACAGCACTAACGTCAGAAAGGGTGCGGGGAATTTTGCTCTCCATACAACATACGTCGGCTGAGCAGAAGGCTTGTAAAGACGACGGGAAGGTCACCTGCCTGCGCACAAGAAGACGTGACTGCGCTTTCTTATGCAGCTAATGTGTAAGCTACGTTGTGCACGTTTTTAGCAGGTTCTGACACGCACGAAGTGTTTTACCATTGCTTCCCCACGAGAAATGACCTTAAGTCGCAAAGAGGTGTTCTAAATTCATTCAATTTTGGACTCGCAGCCATCTTCTTTGGAGTCAAAGAAGACTGTTTCCAAAGTTGGTCAATATTGGAGCACGCCCTGTGTCAGCTTTTGCAACAACACGTGTGCGACATCACGGGGTAGCGTCACCTACGCACCTCTAGCCACAGGCCACACCCACCGAACAAAGAGCCGAGGCATTACCTGCTGGTTCTGCTGGCGACACTGCCTTTTTCTTAGCTTGCGCCGTCAATTCACTTCGTGATTTTCTTGAGCTCATAGCCTGTGAGCTTCAGTGATGGCAGGGTGGAAGTTTCGTACGTCGATTGTCACACCGCATTTTAACACCTTCTTATACGGCTGAAAAGGGTGTGAGATGACAGTGTCATGGCGTATTTAAAATAAAAACAAGAATTTCAAACTTGGAATGTGATTACAAAGTTTGTAAAACATTGCGTCACTAGGCGAATAAGGTGCGAATGCCTCCATAGCATACTATTACAGCTCTTCGTGATGTAATAAATGAGCGCCGTGGTTGTATTTCGTAATTATATTTTTGTGTGATCCGAACCGACTTGGAAGGGGTTTCAACACTGGGAAGTTGGCTTCTTGCCCACTCAAGTAAGAGAAAAAACAAATAGCTGACAAATAGAGCAATGATTCAAAAAAGCGCATTATAGTGGCAATATATATATATATATATATATATATATATATATATATATATATATATATATATATCTTAACGATTGAGTTTCCTAACTTCAAGTGAAGCTGGCCTTGACATCTTATTACTACGTTTGTGCTCTTTGGCGCGTACTTTTGAAATCAGCCTTCGACAGTCCTTGCACTTTCAATCTTCGCTTTTGAGGCCGCCTATTTTGCGCAATTTTCCGCTTGTGAGCGCTTTTGATGCGTGATAAAGTCAATAAGTACCGCTTCCAAAGATGATTAATCACTAGCTCACGGCGCAAGATACTTGATTTATTCGTCTAATTTGCACTTGGGAGCTGAGGCGCAGCTTTACTAGGGTATGCTGAACGCGACATAGATTGCTTCCATGGTCAAAAGAAGCATAATGCCCCAGCCGCCACCAAGGAGACCACCGTGTTATGAGGTATATAAAGACTTCAGCTGTTACTGAACGCCTGTGATGGCTGTTTTATTTTCTTTACCCTTCAACTACTCCAAAAGAAACCATGATTAATTGCACGCTTATGATCTTGGTATTTTTTCTTTGTCTCATTGTTCAATATGTAAGACTTTACCATAGCATCTTTCTGTTCTGTACGGGGAGAATTTTGATGCGAGCGCTTTCACTTGGTAGATGGTCTGAAACAGTCAAGAAGCGTTGCAGAAAAACAAATGACACTGTTGCAATGACAATGGCAATGTTGGCGCAGCTTAATATGTGCAATTTCAGTTGCGTATTCACCGGTCACACACTAGCAACGTATTTCGCTTTTACCGAAAGGCATAACTCGTACTTCATTCTATCACTACTACACTAACGGCAGTTGATTACGTACATCGTATCGAGCATGACCTCATAGGACAAATGACAGAAGGCATCCGGCAATTGAAATATTGGCACCAGACGTTCTCTACTCCCGTAGTAATAATACTTAGGATCAGCTAAACGCAAACATGACGAAGACGTGAAAAAAGACGTCACACAACCGCTAACACACAAGTGCCTTCTTTCACGTCCTCGTCTTCCTTGCGCTTGACGTGATACCAACGAGGCCGAACGTCCACGCTTGTCCCGTAGTAAAGAACACGCGATGTCATCCAAACGAGTGTCTTGCGCCTGTAGCGTTTCTTTCGCCCGGTTACCGCAGAGTGCACCTAGCCGTCAGCAAAACATAACACCGTATCTCGTACACCCGTACACCACGAAGGATATCATCTGTAAGGTAAAATGAAACTCGCACAACTCTAAGCAATCGGATCACGTGTTTCAGGTTAGGTTAGCCCGTTACCGCAGCCACGTCGTTCCCCCAAGGGACGTTCCCTTAACAGGCCACTCAAGGTACATGACCGAGAACAAAACGTCGCCTACTGAGCTCGGCGAATGGCCTGCTGAATTATGTACTGCGGCGGCTTTCTCCAGCCATTACTAAAGATAGAGGCACTCAGTCATCGCTAACCCATCACACCGTATAGTCTCCTCAAGGGCCTCTTGGCAGGCCTCTTGGCGCTCAGGCTGCAAAGTAAAACGTAATACAAGTATAAAGGAAATGAAGAGAGCAGCGAACGTTTCGTTACTTATCTTTCGTGTGGTTCCATTTTCCAGTCACGTATACCTCTCTCTCTCTCTCTCTCTCTCTCTCTCTCTCTCTCTCTCTCTCTCTCTCTCTCTCTCTCTCTCTCTCTCTCTTTTCTTATTCGTGCGCTCTTTCCGGCCCAAGGACGATTCGGAGAACGAAAGGCTTCGTTTCGGAAAACCACTTTGTCGTCGTCGTCGTCGTCTTCCTCGTCCACGCGTCGCGCGGCGGCCGAAACGTGACCCGAGCCGAGCGCAAGGGGGCGGCGCATGGACAGCGCCGCGCGTCCGGACAGCAAAATGTGCTCCGCGCTGTCTGCGCGTCCGCCGTGACAGCACAGGAACCACGCGCCGCGAACCCAAAAAGAGAAGCCTCCGCCGCGAGCGAGCCGAGGGCGACCGAGCGGCGCTCTCCCATAAGACGACGTGCGGGTCGCCGTCGAGGACGTTGTCGTCTTCTCGACCCCTGTCCAACCTCCTCCCACGTTGTGTACTGCTATTTTTTCTCGAAGCATCCCGTTTATGCACGCTGCGTGCCTCGCTCGGAAGGAAGCGCGAGACCGGCCCGGAAAAGAAGGGCGGCCGCTCCTTATAATCTCCGGGCTCTCTCTTTTCGTGTACAGTGCGAGAGGCGTGCTCCCTTTGCACTGACAGCGCGGGAAACCTCTTCCGTCCGTAACGAGCAGGCAATTTGCCCACGCTCGCGCGAACGTCCGCTAACGTACAGTCCGCCTCCCGTGCACCTAACGCCAATGCGCAGCGAGCGCCTTTCGTTTGTCCAGTGGGCGAAAATTGAATCTTCTTCTTCTTCTTCTTCTTCTTCCTTTCTCTATTTTCTTTTGTCGCAATGTCATGCATGTTTGAGCTGGCTCCTGCTTCTTAACAAAGGAAATATAATAAAGAAACGACGACACAAGTGGAAAATGAAGGAGGCATTTGATAGTCTGAATGATGCACTTTATAGTCTGATGACGCGTTACACGTGTCGTGACATTAAAGGGGCCCTTAACCACTTTTTATCAAAATCAAGAAATTATTTAAATTACTCTTTCTGAAGTACTTTGCCGCAAACAGTACTTCAGTGCGCTCAGCAGAAGCGTAGTTATTGGAAATCAAACACCCCCTTCGCGCTGCTTCGGCTCCTTCTTCAAATGACTCGCACTACGAAGGCTACGGTGGAGCGGGGCGCACCAAGGTGACGTTCAGTAAGCACTCCGGCTACAGTTCAAATTTGATATTGGGTGTTCACGTACAGGCCACTATTTCCTATTTTGGCGCCTATACGACGCACCAAACGTAAATTATCAGGGGGCTTTAGCCAAACGCGATTGTCGTAGGCGAGCCGCAGTGCACTCAGCCAGCGGACTTGTCGCGGCAACCCGCGGAAATTCATCCAACTTGCGCATTTTTAAGCGTTATCAATAGCTGAACATGAAGTGAAGTCTGCCAACGCGTCTAACCAGCAGTAGCCAGGAGTGATGGCGTGGTGGCAAGCTTGCGTGTGGTCTGACCTTAAGTTTCGCCTGGTTCCAGGCTAGTTGAGCGCTCAACACTAGTTTAAATTAACGAGACCCGATAGCTACAACACCGATACGCAAAGTGGCCAAAGTTTAATTACCACGTGGGCGGCCGCAACCCAGCGTGAGCAGACGATAGTTTGCTTCTTCCGGAAGTGGGTAATGTTTATCGAAATTCCAATGTAGAATTTCGCCTACTTCAGCCTGTTTATAAAACTGCGTCCATAAATATATACAGTAGCAGTAGGTAGAAGCGCACTGATCCAAACACCCTTCTTGATTGAGTTCAGCTATTGGCCAATAGCAGCCGCATATTGGCATCTCCAATATTACGAAATAAAGCGTCCAGAAAAGATGGAACAGCACGCTTTCGTTGAAAACAGAGTGTTTGAGAGAAAGGTGACTTCGCCCTCCGCTTGCGAGATCGAGGCGCCACGCGCACCACCGCAAAATTCGGCTAAAGAGAGGGAGAAAAGGACACATAGACAGGCTGGGAGGTTAACCAGAGGCAGTTCTGGTTGGCTACCCTGCACGGAGGGAAGGGTGAAGCGGGATAAAAAGAGAAAGAGAACGGAAGGGGGAGATAGAGAGATGTTCACAGCAGCCTATGCTATCCACGGACTGTGCTCTTTCACCAAGCCCGAACGATGATTTAGGGCCCCTTAAAGCGTTATTAAGAGATTCCGAAGAACCATCGACGTCGTGTTAAGAGTTTTGGCTACGTACAACACTACTCACTCTTCTATCTTCGCGGTGACTCAGAAGGTGTGACAACGTTCAGTGAGGCATGGTCGCAAAAACGAGGCGCTCCAGTACTCACGCGGAATATTTGTATGTTGTAGTAGTGACAAAACAGAAATGTGCGAGGATTGCAAGCTCCCTAATGCGAAATTTTAGCGCAGCTGTGTACGAGTTTTCATTTCGCGGTATATTGAGGAAAACAATCTGAAACCGAAATCACTGCACCAACTGGCAGTGAGCCAGTGCCG
Organism: Dermacentor variabilis; assembly: GCF_050947875.1. Taxonomy (NCBI): domain Eukaryota; kingdom Metazoa; phylum Arthropoda; class Arachnida; order Ixodida; family Ixodidae; genus Dermacentor; species Dermacentor variabilis. The sequence goes on along the minus strand of NC_134572.1, from coordinate 88,649,722 downwards.
TCAGCGCCTTCGCAGGAGGAGTGAGCAGTATGGGAACGCTGGCATGTTGAGCGACATCGGAGCCAGCTGTGGCATCGGAGTCAGCATCGGAGCCTGGCACTGTTCCAGGTAAAGTGGGTCCCGAAGCAAGACGGCTGTAATGCACCGTGAAACCCTGGCAGCATCGCCCCCATCCGCCTATTGTGACGGCGCATTGCAAGGCGGGAAGGCAATACCGCAGAGAGAAGTAAGCGCTCGGACAATTGGGGCCCAAGGAGCGACCTTGTGCGCCGGGTGTGACACAATCGCACGGGCGCCTACAGTTGGCCCAAAATGACGACACCTGAGCGGGCTCGCCGATTGGCCGAAAATGGCGTCACCTGAGCGGGCTCGCCCATTGGCCGAACGTGACGTGACTTCGAGACACCGAAGGGCTTAAAAAACACAGACCGGGAGCAGCAAGGGAGAATTCCTTGATTCATCTCTTTCGAGGTTCTTGCCACGGGCCGCAGCATCCGAGTTGCTGCCGGCCCGTAATGACTCTATGACTGTTAATTTCTTGGTCGTCTCACTGTAAATAATGTAAATAAACCTCCAGTTTTTCATCCCAAAGTCCTCGTGAACTCCTACAACTGGTGGCAGCGGTGGGTTCACCTCCAAATGCAACAGCGCCCATAAAATAGCCGCCTTCTAGCAGCGTAGCCTTCACAAAATGTGAAGGCTTGGCGATACTTGTTCATTCAATTTCGAACGAGCAGCACTTATGCAGTTTCGACCATGCTGGCACAGTTTTGGCCGGAAGTCTAGGCTGCGAATGGTTGTAAGACATGTTAAGTTCCAAGAGCATCGAACGTGAGAAAAAAATTAATTGGAAGAAACTATGTAATCACTTTTGTGAACCATGTTATTTATAATATTCTAAAAATTAATATTATTATTATTATTAGAAGTACTAGTAGTAGTAGCAGTAGTAGTAGTAGTAGTAGTATAGTAGTGGTAGTAGTAGTAGTAGTAGTAGTTATGCATGACTAGAGGGAGAGAGTGCAACAGCGTTCCTTATTTGTGCGCGCTTAAAGCGCGGGCAAAGCAAGGTCCTCAGTACTGTGTCTATTAACTTCTCCTTGCATCTTTGGCGCCTTCCTTGTTCATGAAGGCAACGTGTACTATTCATTACATTGAAGCAGCCCTGCAGTAAGGAATACAGTCGGTATCACCGATTCCATCTAGTTTCTAAGCACTGTCTAGAGCATCATAGCATGCCCCGTAGTCTCACTCAGGTGCCACGTTATACTGAAATAGTGAGCTACTGCGGCAGCGTTCCAAATTAAATATCGTGAAAAGATTTCAAAAGTGTTCAAGTTAGTGTTCACAAGTATAAACTTCTCCTGTGCAGAAACTATCAACCATGAACTGAGACGTGCGAATGTGGCGAGCTTCTCCTTGTAAACACCTACGTTGCAGAAAAGCCAGATATTGCGCACAATGTTTTTAAAGCGTAGCGAACGCACGCAGGAAGAGTTTCTGAGCATCATCGCAAGTATCATGGAAGGGAACGAGGCATTGGGTGGATTGCAGGTTGGCCCCAGTAGATGTCCTTTTAACTGAACCGAACTTATCTGGCACAAAAAGTGTCTGACTTCAGCCCGATCCTGCCAACTTGAGTGCGGTCGCTTCAAAAGGTCTAATAGATGCAAGCTGCATTGACATCGATGCGGTAGTGGCATGGCTGAGATTAAATCGATGTTCATTAGTTCCACCGATTCCAGCTTTCGCGTACTGTTCCCCCTTCAGTGTCTCATCCTTCCTTCTCTCCTATTTTTTTTTTCTTCTTTGCCTTTCATGCGAGATTATCATTATACCTATCTTTAAGGCGCCTGAAAACAACACACAGCACACAAAAAAGGACAACGGCACAAAGGCGCCTCCCGTTGTCCTCCCTTGTGCACTGTGTTTTGTTTTTCGGCGCCTTAAAAATAGGTATAATGAATCAATACCAACTTGCCCAGCAAGAAGTTTTCTTGAGATTATCATTAGTGGCGCCCCTACGCATGTACATATGCATGCAGCAATAGGCTCCGCAACCGCGGGTAGCACTTACGATCAGACAGATAAACTAGCTAGCTGTGTCATACTGTCTGCAACGCGCACTGAATTAGAACTATCGGTGTACTAGGAGAGAGACCTCACAGTGCAAATTAAACTGTTCGTACGTGTTCCCAGCATTCTGCTTTCCTGAAGCGGTTCAAGCACTATGGTGATGCTATGATTCAGTCCGAAAGCGTTACCTTGGAAATATCTTTCAGATTTTTTTTTTTCATATCGCTTTTCGTCGTTGACTTGCAGAAAGCTGTGCCCCCGATATCGATGATATCGTTCCTCTGGCACATACGCGGATGATATGAAAAGAACAGAATCTAAGAAACAGAATTCGCAGGAAATATGGACCTAGAATTGATGACGCCCATGCTTTCGTGAACACTAAAATTCGCAGAAAGTCAAACCATTAGCGAGAGAGTGCTTGATCAATGGAGATGGGAACGAGCGTTTCGAATTTAGAAGTTCCTGGCACAGGTATCAGTCGTGTTTCAATTCCTTATCGCTGCGACTCGGACCGACGCACGAGGTTTCAATATTAATGCTAATTGCTGTATTCTTTGCATCAGCGTACTCGATGCTTGATAGCCTCGGTTCACCGTGGGAGTACACTGTGCGGGGTCACAAGATCATGCTTTAGATGCTGTAACATGCCATCTACTTTCTGTTTTCGTCATAATGACTGCCTTGTGTTTACACATGGAAATTTACCCGATACGACGACTGGCGCAAGTTACCAAGTGCGGAACGCCTCTGCCCTGTGCAAAAACGGCACGAGGACATTTGTCCAACGAGAACGTTACCAAGGTTATCGAGCAAAATGCTTTCTATTCGCCCTGGAAAAGAACTGGTCATCAGCAACTACAAGCCTGAGTTATTTTTTATGAATTCGATATAGGGTCCGTAATGGTGAAAGACGTGCAATGGCTACGCAATGAAGGTATATGAACAAAGTGACTCACAATGCACTAGTGGCAGGCTTTAAACATATAACGTTGCATCTCTGTAGGAACGGAATCATAACACAAGTCATAGAAACTGAGTCAGACAATCAATATTAAAGATTCATGCCATTGAATGCCAGAAAAGGTCAACGTTTCTTTTTTTTTAAAGTTTTATATTTCTATGCACCCTGTATCCATTCATTTCTGTTTTTATTATTTTGGTAAGGTTAGTTACGTTAATTAGGTTATAGCATTTACTTTCTTTTCATCTCCTAACCCTTTTATGACCCACACAGGTAACAAACAGGACGTGCGTTAGTCATTTCTATATTTCTTGGCGACCTCCCTCTTATATTTGTTTTTACATTTTTCTTCTTTTTTTCTTTTTTTTTTGTCGCCGTCGTAGTCATCATCTTCGTTCATGAATGCCCGCATTCAAAACGCCGGCATGTACCGACCCGCTGACTCGTACTAGGTGGCAGCTCTCCAGTATTCTCACAGCTAATGGATATAGCTTTTATTTAGAGATATCTCTCCTATATAGGCCTCAATAACTCTCCGCATGTTTCGTAATCGGACGTTACTCTCAGAGCCCATCTATACACAGCTTTCTGAGTCGCAACATACTTTGTTGCAAGGATTAGGCACTTGTCTGAGGACAAGCGTGAACCGTTCTCTCCCAGAACAAAGAAAAGAGAGATAAAGAAAGAGAAATAACGTAATCGCATTACACCAAGCTACAGAAGTGGCTTGTGTAACTTCCAGTAGCTGTCCACAAGAAGTGACAAAGCAAAAGGAAGCCGGGTACTCTGCGGTTCCCGTGGGATCTCACAACGTAATACCAACACCGATGATAAAAAAAGAGGGAAAACAAAAGGGGGAGAGGCTTCTCATGGATTACGGCGACATTGTCTATTCGTGGCTCCTACGACGAACAAGCGCGGCGACGGGGCAATTCGTCGTTGACATCATGATCTGCCTTGGCCAGCACAGAGGCTGCGACAACCACTCTTGTCTTTAGTTGTCGCAACCTCTGCCACTCTCGCTGTTAGTTCTATCTCATCTTTCTATTCCCTCTGTCCCGTCCCTCATAGTAGGGTAGCAAACCAGATGTACTTCTGGTTAACATCCCTGCCTTCTCTCTTTATTTCCTCCACCTCCTTTTTGCCGTTAGTTGCAGTGCCGATCTGGTTTCGTGTGTTGCAGTACACTCTACAAGAAGTTGGGCTTTTGCTTAGATTTAGGTGCACGTTAAAGAACCCCAGGTGGTCAAAATTTCCGGAGTCCTCCACTACGGCGTGCCTCATAATCAGAAAGTGGTTTTGGCACGTAAAACCCCAAATATTATTATTAATATTATTATTAAGTTGGGCTTTTGGACGCCACAATATGAGCACCAGTTAATTGGCTCATTCAATGCGTTCTTTGTTCGTTTTTTTTTTTCTTTTTTTCGGCGCACTTCGGATGCAAAGGTGCAGCCGCTTCAACTACTTCGCGCCAAATATCTCAGCCGAATATTTGAGCCGACAGGGATGCTGCCAACATCTTTACATGTTGGCACTTAATAATAATAATAATAATAATAATAATAATAATAATAATAATAATAATAATAATAATAATAATAATAATAATAATAATAATAATAATAATAATAATAATAATAAACAAATGTTTTTATTAAAGTGCCGACATTTTCAAGAAGTTCATACTTTTACCTACAATTGCCGCCCCAAACCACGGAGGCGTACTCAAGAACTGGAAGGCATACGCTCTTGTGTAAGGTTACAAAGGGCCCAGGTTGTTTCAAGTCTCTCGTCACCCGGCATACTGTGTCGAGCGTTCGATGTGCACGCTGATTCGTCTGTTGAGCGTGTGGCGAGAAACTCAGCGAGCTAGCGAAGTACACTTCAAGGTCCTTCGTTCCCAGAGCTCTTAGAAGGAGAACGTCTTTAACGCTATAGGGAAGTGAAGTCCTGTTAGTCTTGCGTGTGAAGCTTACAACTTTCGTTTTTGATACATTTCTGAGAAGCTTGTTTTCAGCGCACCACGACGTAAAATTTTCAATGTCCTTCTGAAGAGTGGCGCAATAATTCACATTTTTTATCACTTTGAAAGGTTTCGCGTCATTAGCATATAACAAAATTGAAGAGTTTTGAATGACTGCCGAAACGTCGTTAATAAAGAGCGAGAAAAGAAGACGGCCCAGGACAGACCCTTCAGCAACTCCATTTGTAACCGCATCAACTTCTGACGACTGACCATTTACGCTAACGTAGCAATACCGGTGGCGTAGATAGCTTGTTATCAGCACTGTGACAGAGTGGTGCAGATCAAGTTTCGTCAACTTATCAAGGAGTATTTTGTGGCATACGACATCAAATGCTTTACTGAGGTCAAAATAAATGACACTCAGCTGTCCTTTCTTATACACTGCTTGCGAGGCATGTATAATGAAGCTAACGAGGTTGGCAGTTGTAGAGCGCCCAGATATCAATCCATGCTACTGAGGAATGATAGTATATTCAATAGAGGATGAAATTATTGAGTGCAGAGTTGACTAAAATAATTTAGATGCTGCGCATGGGAGAGAAATGGGCGTGTAGTTACTGTTGCGTTTCGCCTGCGACACGTGGTTTTGCCGGCGCGACGGCGGCGGGGCGGCGGACATTTTGGCCCGATCGTCGTCACCGCAACACTCATCGCCAGGTGTTTCCAGGCGCGTCTGCGGCGATGCGACCGCCTAGGGATTTCGTTCCAGTCATTGTGCCCGAAACAGGCGAGGCCAAAGCAGGGATCTCCTTCCAGTTATTGGGCCCGAAACAGGCGATGCCAAAGCAGGGATCTCGTTCCAGTCATTGTGCCCGAAACAGGCGATGCCAAAGCAGGGACCATCTTCTCGTTACAGTCATTGTGTCCGACCGGCAGCGCCACGACAGTGTGCTGCGCAGCGCCACGACCAGGTGCTACGAGATCGTGCGCAGCGCCACGACATGGTGCTACGGCATCGCTACGACAGTGTGCGTCACCATTAGCCCATTGTACATTCACGTGCTCGTCTTTTGAGGGGTTCCTTCTTGCCCTCAACTGCGAGAGTATAAAAACAGCTGCCCCCGGACGCCAGAGGAGGGCTCCGATTTCTTCTGTTGAGTGAAGTGCTCTCCCGTCTCTCTACTTCGGTCAAACCTGACCACCAACTCTTTGCGATGTTAAAATAAACAAGTTGTTTCGTTGTTACCTGTCGACTCATGCTTTGCCGGGACCTTCGGATGCTTGCAGTTGTACCCCAGGCCGCCAGGCCAACGCTACCCTTGGGGCTTGCGACCCAGGTGCAACCACGGGCGTCAGCGCCGAGTTCCCAACAGATCGTACCAGCAGTCGGATCCAAACATCTGGTGGCAGCGGTGGGATCGCCTACGACATCAAACATCTGGTTGCCAGCGGTGAGATCGCCTACGACTTCAAACAACGGTCTGCCAGCGGCGAGATCGCGACAACGGAGGCCAGCAGCAAAGAGATGCAGTTGACTGTATGCTGAGCAGCTCAACGTCGATCCGGGAGCAGTGCAACGAGCCCTGTGTGACGACTGGTTGCCTGCAGCGGAACGACTGCGCGGAATTCCTGCCTGCGAGGTTTGGTGAGTGCGGGACTTTCTTCTACTGAGCTTTGCCAGGCTTTTTGTTAGTGTCAGAAACAGAGCTGGTAATTGTGGTTGTCGTTGCTGCCGGGTTAGTTTGCGGCAAGACAATAGTAAGCAGTAGAGAAAGCAGCATTCAGAGCAGCCATGGATTTGAAGTCGTTGCGCAAACCGAAATTGTTGGAGCTTGCAAGAGAGTTGGGTCTGGATGTCTCAGACAAACTAAGAAAACCGGAACTGATAACGGCTATTCTTGAGTTAGAGGCTGAGGATGACGAGCTGTCGGAATGCCTTGAGACTATTGAGGAGAGGTCAAAAAGACAGGAGCGCGAACTTAAAGAGCAGAAAGAAAAAGAAGAGCGCGAACACGCTTTGGAAATGAAGCGTCTCGAGGTAGAGATGGAACGCGCTCGTAATGGAAGTCAGGCACACGGTGCAGGAGAACGCGTATTGTTCAAAATGACTGACCTGATGCGGCCGTTTAAGCTTGGAGAGGACATTGGTTTGTTCCTGGTTAACTTTGAGCGAACGTGCGAGAAGCAGGGGTTCTCTCGGGAAACGTGGCCACAGCGCTTGCTCACTTTGTTACCCGGCGAGGCGGCCGACGTAGTCGCTCGCTTGGATAGAGAGGAAGCAGAGGATTTCGACAAAGTAAAATCGAGTCTGCTAAAAAAGTACCGGCTGTCTGCGGAAGCGTTCCGTCGGAAGTTTCGGGAAAATGAGAAAGGCAAAAGTGAGTCATATACAGAGTTTGCGTATAGGCTTATGTCGAACATGCAGGAGTGGCTCAAAGAAGAGAAAGCGTTTGGTGACCACGATAAAGTTCTGCAGTGTTTCGGGCTAGAACAGTTTTATAGTCGGTTACCGGAGAACGTGCGATACTGGGTCTTGGATAGGCCAGACGTGAGTACGGTGGCTAGAGCCGCTGAGCTAGCCGAGGAGTTTGTGACGCGTCGAGCTCGCGGAGCTAAGGACGGTCAAAAGGGTGAATTTGGCTCCAAGTCTGAGAGGCCAAGGTTCACGCCCATGAGATTTAAGGGGGACACGCGTAGTGAGGATGCGAGTGAAAGCAATCCGACCAAACGTAAAGAGACGGCAGCCGAAGCCGAACGCAGAAAGCGGTTCGAGATGAGGCGAGCGGGCGTTTGTTATACGTGCCAGAAGCCGGGTCACTTTTCGGCGCAGTGTCCGGAAACAACACCAAAAGTTGTGTTTTTTTCAATAGGCAGCACGGACGAGAACATGAAGCTTCTCGAGCCTTACATGCGAGACCTCCTCGTGAACGGGAAAGAGTGCCGAGTGCTTCGCGATTCCGCAGCTACGATGGATGTAGTTCACCCGTCTTACGTAGAACCCCATATGTTCACGGGCGAGTGCGCGTGGATCAAGCAAGCCGTGGAAGCTCATAGCGTGTGTCTGCCAGTAGCAAAGGTGCTTATTGAAGGACCTTTCGGAGCGCTTGAGACAGAGGCGGCAGTGTCATCTATGCTGCCACCCCAGTACCCGTACCTATTTTCAAACAGGTCCGATCACCTCCTGCGCGAGAAGGGGCTTTTGTTTGGTGAAGCTAGTGTTCAGGCCTTAACCAGATCGAAGGTTCGGGAGCTCGCTGCAAAGGCGGTAGTTGCGGGGCCGACGTTATCAAACAACGAAAAAGGGTCAGAGGCGCAGCAAGCTGATATTCAGAGCACGCCCGAACAGAATAAAATTGAGTCTGTAGCGTTGAAGGCGCCAGATACTGGAGAGGAAAATCCCGACGCGGGAAAGTTAGAAGAGCTATCTACTGATTTGCTCATCGCGCCTACGTCAGACGGACTTGATAGGTTGCTAAAAGTCAGCCGGACGGCTTTGATAGCCGAGCAAAAAAAGGATGGCAGCCTGGAAAACGTGCGCTGCAATGTCAAAGAAGGTATCGCCAGGAAAACTGCGCGTTTTGTGGAAAGAGGTGGAGTCCTGTACCGGAAGTATCTAGACCGCCGAGGAGTGGAGTTCGATCAGCTGGTCGTGCCTCAATGCTATCGTCAGGATCTGTTGCGCTTGTCACATGGGGGTTCGTGGTCCGGACACCTAGGAGTTAAGAAAACTAAGGACCGTCTCTTGCAAGAGTACTATTGGCCAGGGTGTTTTCGGGACGCAGACCATTTCGTGAGGACATGTGACACTTGTCAGCGGGTGGGCAAACCAGGGGACAAATCGAGGGCGCCGTTGAAATTGGTACCTATCATTACGGAGCCTTTTAGACGGCTCGTTATTGATACAGTGGGACCTCTGCCGGTAACAGCCACGGGGTACAGACACATTTTGACTGTGATCTGCCCAGCGACAAAGTTCCCTGAAGCAGTGCCGCTTAAAGAACTCAGCTCAGTTGAGATAGTTAATGCACTACTGTCCATATTTGCGCGAGTTGGTTTTCCTGCAGAAATTCAATCAGATCAGGGCACAGTGTTTACTAGCGCTTTGACGACAACTTTTCTCGAAAGGTGTGGGGTAAAGCTGTTACACAGCTCAGTGTACCACCCACAGTCGAATTCCGTTGAGAAGCTCCACTCCGTCATGAAGCGCGTGTTGAGAGCCTTGTGTTTCGAACATCAAACTGACTGGGAGCTGTGTCTGCCTGGGGTGATGTTTGCTTTAAGGACCGCGCCGCATGCGGCTACGGGGTTTTCGCCAGCTGAACTGGTGTACGGTCGCTCGCTTCGATCTCCGCTTCGCATGCTTCGAGAATCATGGGAAGGTAGGGGCGACGACCCAGTCGTGGTGGAGTACGTGCTTAAGCTCCTCGAACGCTTAAGAAGGGCACAGGAGTTGTCAGGTGAAGCAATGACAAAGGCCCAGCAGAGGGCCAAGGTTTATTATGATCGGACAGCCAGGGCCCGTCGTTTTGAGGTTGGCGATGAGGTCATGATATTGCGCACATCGCTAAACAACAAACTAGACGTGCAGTGGGAGGGCCCAGCGCGAATTGTTCAGAAACTGTCGGACGTTAACTACGTGGTAAGTCTGCCAGGAAAGCGGAAAGCACAGCAAGTTTACCACTGTAATCTGCTCAAACCTTATAGACAAAGGGAAGCAGTGGTGTGCATGATGGTAAACGTTCCTGAAGAGCTTCCGGTCGAGCTTCCGGGACTAGGCTCAGTGACGAACAGGGAAGACACCGGTCAAGTCATTAGTGACCTTATCAGTAAAGCACCGCTGTCGCCTGAGCAGAAAACCGAACTACACCAGCTATTACAAGAGTTTCAAGGTCTGTTCTCTGAGAGGCCTGGTAGGACTTCTGTACTTACTCATGATATAGAACTTACCTCCACAGAGCCAGTACGATCCAAGGCGTATCGGGTGTCACCCCGCCAGAGCGATATTATGGAGGCTGAGGTAAAGAAAATGCTACAGCTCGGTGTTATTGAGGCAGGTGAGAGTGATTATACCTCCCCTTTGATTTTAGTTGAGGTACCGGGCAAGGAACCTCGTCCTTGCGTCGACTACCGCAGGCTTAATTCCATCACTAAGGATCAAATTTATCCGATCCCTAACATCGAGGAGCGCCTTGAGAAAGTTAGTAGCGCTCAGTTTATTTCCACCCTAGATCTTGTCAGGGGTTATTGGCAGGTTCCACTTACAGAAGAGGCTAGTAGGTATGCGGCGTTCATTTCACCAATGGGAACATTCCGTCCTAAAGTGTTGAGTTTTGGTTTGAAGAACGCGCCATACTGTTTTTCAAGTCTCATGGATAAAGTGTTGCGGGGACAGCAAGAATTCGCTTTACCGTATCTAGACGACGTAGCGATATTCTCCGCATCCTGGTCTGAGCATATGACACACTTGCGGGCAGTGCTAACCCGCCTGCGCGAAGCAGGCTTGACAGTAAAGGCTCCTAAGTGCCAGTTAGCACAGGCCGAGGTTGTCTACCTCGGTCACGTGATTGGTCAGGGTCGTCGCCGCCCCTCTGAAATAAAAGTGGCCGCTGTGCGAGACTTTCCGCAACCGCGCACAAAGACCGATATTCGGTCGTTCTTAGGTGTCGCCGGCTACTATCAGAGGTACATCCCTAGGTACTCTGATATCGCGGCTCCCCTGACGGATGCTCTAAGAAAGACAGAGCCTCAAACAGTCGTCTGGGACGAGACAAAGGAAAGAGCTTTTAGCGCCCTAAAGAGTGCCCTAACAAGCCAGCCTGTGCTACGATCGCCAGACTATACAAAAGGGTTCATTGTTCAGTGCGATGCTAGTGAGCGAGGCATGGGCGTTGTACTGTGCCAACGGGAAAATGGAGAAGTAGAACACCCCGTCCTGTATGCTAGTCGTAAGCTGACCAGTCGTGAGCAGGCGTATAGCGCCACCGAGAAAGAGTGTGCATGTCTCGTGTGGGCCGTTCAGAAATTGTCATGCTATCTAGCCGGCTCGAGGTTTATCATTGAGACAGATCACTGCCCTCTCCAATGGCTGCAGACCATCTCTCCCAAAAATGGCCGCCTCCTGCGCTGGAGCCTCGCTTTACAACAATATTCCTTTGAGGTGCGTTACAAAAAGGGGAGTCTCAACGGTAACGCCGATGGCTTAAGTCGAAGCCCCTAACGTAGGAATCAGCCTCAAAATTGTTTGTTACTGATGTTTTTCTTCCTGAGGCAGGATTTTTTTTAACATATTGCTTTTGTTTAGTGTTTCAAAGTGATGATATGCTTTCTAGTGCAATTTTTCAATTTGTGGACGCGTTCTGAGTGATGCTAGACTACTGTAAGGAACTAGGCAGTGGTATAAAAAGGGGAAAGAGCCTGGCAGGGCTTAGTGAGGGTTGTGCCGTGCTTGCTGACTGAGCGGTTGAGTTTTCAGCGTAGTTCTAACGCTTGCCGGGAACGAGAACAAAAATGTGAACTCTCCCGAAGTCACTTTGCAGTGTCCCGTGCGAACCTGAACGAGAGAACGAGGCCTTCTCTGTGCGCTGCGCTCAAGAAACGTCAAGGGACGCCCGACTTCGGTTATGAGCATCATCGAGCGACATCCCTCCGGACAGCGGATGCAGTCCCCTGTCCATCGGGATCTCCTTTCCCCGGCGGGGCGGTCTGTTGCGTTTCGCCTGCGACACGTGGTTTTGCCGGCGCGACGGCGGCGGGGCGGCGGACATTTTGGCCCGATCGTCGTCACCGCAACACTCATCGCCAGGTGTTTCCAGGCGCGTCTGCGGCGATGCGACCGCCTAGGGATTTCGTTCCAGTCATTGTGCCCGAAACAGGCGAGGCCAAAGCAGGGATCTCCTTCCAGTTATTGGGCCCGAAACAGGCGATGCCAAAGCAGGGATCTCGTTCCAGTCATTGTGCCCGAAACAGGCGATGCCAAAGCAGGGACCATCTTCTCGTTACAGTCATTGTGTCCGACCGGCAGCGCCACGACAGTGTGCTGCGCAGCGCCACGACCAGGTGCTACGAGATCGTGCGCAGCGCCACGACATGGTGCTACGGCATCGCTACGACAGTGTGCGTCACCATTAGCCCATTGTACATTCACGTGCTCGTCTTTTGAGGGGTTCCTTCTTGCCCTCAACTGCGAGAGTATAAAAACAGCTGCCCCCGGACGCCAGAGGAGGGCTCCGATTTCTTCTGTTGAGTGAAGTGCTCTCCCGTCTCTCTACTTCGGTCAAACCTGACCACCAACTCTTTGCGATGTTAAAATAAACAAGTTGTTTCGTTGTTACCTGTCGACTCATGCTTTGCCGGGACCTTCGGATGCTTGCAGTTGTACCCCAGGCCGCCAGGCCAACGCTACCCTTGGGGCTTGCGACCCAGGTGCAACCACGGGCGTCAGCGCCGAGTTCCCAACAGATCGTACCAGCAGTCGGATCCAAACATTACTCACAGCAGTTTTTACCCCTGACTTAAAGACGGGAACGACCCGTGCTGTTCTCCAAGCCTTTGGGAATGTCTAAATCTTTAAATCAGAATTAAAAATACAAGTAAGCACTGGAACAACCAAGGACCCGTACCTCTTAATGAAAGCAGATGGAATCTCATCAGGACCACACGAAAAAGATGGCTTTAAGCGTTTGATTCTCTTAATGACAAGGTTCTCTCATACTGGTAGACTTGAATCTCGGGAAGGGTGATTGGAAGGCTCACTAACTCCGTCACCGTGCACTTCACCGCACATAGACCCGAAGTGTAGGGCGAAAGCGCCCGGGACACCTGGAAAAGGTTGGCTGTCGCCACTAAGTAGAGAGACACCTTGTTTCATTTTGTTAGGTTATTGTTCACGAATGTGTCTCCAAAAAGATTTTGAATTTTTAGTAGTACTAGATTCCACATGGTGCTTTATAGATGGAATGATCACGCTTGTAAAGACGTTTAGAGAGTGCCCTGTACATTTTAAAACCTATATGTCAGTGTTCCTGATTTATACGCTGTGCCTTCCATTAACATCTAATTATTATTATTATTATTATTATTATTATTATTATTATTATTATTATTATTATTATTATTATTATTATTATTATTATTATTATTATTATTATTATTATTATTATTATTATTAAAGTATAACGATGAAAGTATAGTCTTCTAGTACACTGAAACGAAAGGACAAAAAGCGGGCACATGCCTCAAAAAGAGGTCCATTTTTTTCATTCATTCACTGGTTTGATATAGGGGCCACCGACGGAAAAAATAAGATGATGGGTATTGCGTAGCAGCCTCTCATTTTTATTTGCGGAGCATATGAATCTTACATTATTTCTTTTTACACGTTGAAGATGCCACAAATCCCACTGGCGACAATGAGAATTTTCCCGTATTTTTCACGTACAAAATCAATCCATGACCTTAGGGCAGCCAGGAGGATGCAAAAGAAGATTCAGCGTCGTATGGATAGATTAGCGTCGGAACGGTGGGCAACGTTTTGCCAGACACTCGACCCCCGCAAGCCACTGTCTCACATTTGGAAAACGGTGCAAGGTCTGCGTTGCCTTCCGGAACGACGTTTTCCATTCAAGGCGCTAGCGCTTTTCCAAGGGAGGCAAGACATCGATGTCGCAGAAGACTTTTGTGCGCGGATCGCAGACCAAGCGGCTCGTCCAGATCCTCCAGCCCGAGCTGACGTCCCCCATTCCCGTGATTGCCGCATGGACCTTCCTTTTACAATGGAGGAGCTCGAGGCGGCACTAGCTCTCTGCAGGCGCTCATCATCTCCGGGTCCAGATGGTATATCATACCGAGCCTTGTGCTATCTCGGAGAATCCGCACGGATAGCACTATTGAGTCTCTACAACACCTCATGGCAGGAGGGAAATGTTCCTGACGAATGGAAAGTGAGCCGCCTGGTGCCAATCTTGAAGCAGGGCAAATCCCCGCTAGAGCTCACCTCTTACCGCCCGATAGCGTTGGCCAGCTGTGTAGGAAAGATAATGGAACGGATGATCCTTGGCCGCCTGGAATGGTACCTTGAACACTACAAGATTTATCCGAGTTCCATGGCTGGCTTCCGACGTGACCGCTCTTCCATCGACAATGTAGTTGATCTCGTTTCATATGTCCAGCACGAAAGGTCCCGTAAACGTTTATCTGCAGCTTTATTCCTAGATGTGAAAGGGGCATACGATAACGTATTACATGAGGCTATTCTCGACGCTCTTGTGACGGTTGGCTTAGGTGGTCGAGTTTTTTTATGGATTGCAAGTTACCTATCTGCAAGATCATTCTATGTATTAACTGACGATGGGCCAACTACGCGACGCTATACCAGCAAGGGCGTTCCTCAAGGCGGTGCTCTCAGCCCGACGCTATTCAACCTCGCTCTTGTTGGACTTGCTGAATGCTTGCCAACTACCATCAAGATTTCAACATACGCTGACGACATCTGTGTCTGGGCTTCGGCAGTCACACGTCCTCAGATACGTGCGCGACTTCAAAGAGCGGCCACTTTGACAGCGAACTACTTGGGTAAACAGGGTCTCAGCATTTCACCTGAAAAATGCGCACTAGTCGCATTTACTCGGAAACCGATGACGCCTTATATCATCTCAATCAATGGGCGGACCATTTCCTATGTCCGAAACCACAGATTCCTTGGCGTCATTATTGACCGAGACCTCTGTTGGAGCCCACACGTGGCCTACATGAAACGGCGCCTGACAGCTACTTCCCAGTTGTTCAAATACTTGACAGGGAAGACGTGGGGGATGTCAGTGGACGCAATGCTTAAACTCTACAGAGCTCTCTTTCTCGGTTTTTTAAGATACAGTCTACCTGTACTGAACAACACCTGCAAGACAAACATTCGTGTTCTGCAGGCAGTCCAAGCTCAAGCACTCAGAGTCTGCCTTGGTTTGCCCAGATGTACGTCAACAGAGGCGACTCTTGCGATTGCTCGGGACCATCCAATGCGAACTCACTTTACGGTGGAAGCCCTGAGAACGCACATCAGACATTTTGCACGTGCCCCCTATCACCACCTTGCAGCACTACCTTCAGACAGGCACCAATCATCATTCTCTAAAACTATCAACAAGTACAACGACAAACTTCCCTCGGGCTTCACCGCTGCATCTAAACCATCGATACCCCCTTGGTGTCTTATCAGCCCCACAGTACATCTCAGTGTACCAGGAATCGGAAAAAAGTCTGAACTGTCGTCGCCTGTCCTCAAACAACTGTCTCTGCTTCTTCTGCACGAGAGGTACGCGGACAGTGAACACATTTATACTGATGGTTCCACAAACATCCAGTGTTCGTCCGGTGCTGTGGTTGTCCCAGCAAAAACTATTACCATCAGCTTCAGGACTGACCACCCGACAACATCGACATCTGCTGAACTAGCTGCTCTTCGCGCTGCACTCCGTTTCGTCAGTCGGGAGCCACCTCGACAATGGTCCATCTTCAGCGACTCAAAGGCAGCCCTACAATCTGTACTATCAGCTCTGCGTCGTGGGCCATTCGAACAGCTCGTATTCGATATTAGATGCCTACTCCATACATCACAGGAGAAAGGACACCACGTGACGTTTCAGTGGCTGCCAAGTCACTGCGGCGTCACTGGAAACGAAGACGCCGATAATGCAGCTCGGGCGGCTCTTGAAGACGCACAAGAAGAGGCCATACCGCTTTCACGATCCGACGCAGCTAGCAGACTTCGAGTGCTTGCACAGGAGATGACGCTCTCTTCATGGTGCACACCAAACAGCCAGACCAACCAGAGCAACCGTCAATACCACCTGCCTTCTTTGATGCAACTCTATATGCCAACTGGACTCCGCCGAAGCGAGGCGACTCTGCTTTATCGCTTATGGTTAGGGGTGGCTTTCACGAAATCTTACTCATTCCGCATTGGAATGGCCGACAACGCTCTCTGCAATGCCTGTCTTTGCGAGGAGACGCTGCAACACATTCTGTGCGACTGTCCTGAATATAATGTTCAGCGACAGTCCCTGGCATCCGTTCTCGCGCACCTTGACACTAGACCATTGTCCCTCGACACGATTTTCACATGCCGCCGACAGAAGACATCGCAGGTGAAGGCGACAAAGGGACTACTTCAGTTTTTGAAAGAGACGGGATTGGACAAGCGGCTCTGACAGTGTTATCACGTACAATGCCAGATTGATAGACTCTACCGGCCGATGTTTGTGTGCTGTGCTATGTGCTCTCTCTCTCTCTCCCCCTTCCCCATCTTTCATCGCACCCATCCCTCTCCCATGTGTAGGGTAGCAAGCCGGTTACGCTAAACTGGTTAACCTCCCTGCCTTTCCTTCTCTACTTTTTCCTTCCTTCCTTCCTTCCCGTATTAAGCCAATGCTTTAACAACACGACAAAAATGCTTGGCTTCCTACCTTCCTACCTCCCTACCTCCCTAACCAACGCTTAATCCTATATAATACGTAAACATTGCTAAAGCGACACCATGTACGCACGTATTGACTGCGGAGCAATAAAGCTTTGTCTCGCGTAAAATTCTCAACAATACGTACCAGTTTCCTGAGAATATTGCTGTAATATGCACGAAGGAATAACAATGTGGTTCATAGAATAGTAAATCTAGCACTAAAAGCAAATGAAGGTTCCCCGCTTCCACTTCGGTTCTGTATCTCTTTTCATCACTCCCACCATTCAAATGGGAATGCAAGAACGCAAGAACGGAGCCTCGTGAGATTTCGGTGCCGCTAAACAAGGGCTCCAAGTCCAACTACGACGGCGTTCAACGAAGGCAAACATTGTCTACATTAGTTTTCATCAGCATCAAAGAAGAAATAAAAAGAGCGTACGCAGTAAAAGAAAAATTGCGCGAGCCTAATTATATAATTGGTAGAAAAGCTTGCGGAAAGAAAATGCACATAAAGATCGTAGCGTACCAGTCTTTGTGTATATTATCGTCTTTCGCAGTCGGTCTTTTGTTACGAAGAAAAACAAAATAAGAACCACGAGAGAGCACGATCTCGCCGTGCGGGCTGGCACACAGCACGAGGCGACGACCACCTTTTTCGGAGAAAATGGACTCGGGAGTCGCAAGGATAAGTATAACGTTGAAAAGCGGGCCACCGCTCATGGGACGTTCGCCTAACGTTTCCGAGAGACAGAAATCCCGGCGCAACAGAGGAGCAGTCGGCAGCAGCTCGCGGAGGTTGGCGCTACGAGGTCGTCGTTGCCAGCGCCGCTCTATATATACAAGAGATATACAAGAGGATCGAAGCTCGAAGCAAAAAGAATACACAATAATAAAAAGAATTAGCGCGGCGAAATCGAACGCAACGGCGCAGCAAAAGTAAATGACGAACCGAGAAAAACGCGGCGATTTCGCTCGAAATCCTGGAATCTGGAAAAGTCGAAGAAGAATTCTTTCCGCAATCGATTCCTCATAGCGGTTGGGATAACTCGAGGAGTCTCCTCGAGGTAAAGAGCGAGAGAGAGAGATAGAATGGGGGAGGGTGATGAAAGAAGGAAGTGGGGAAAGGAAAGAGGTAGATGGAGCGACCTCACTCGGTGCGGACGATGTACATTTGTCGAAACTTTTGATAAACAACAAAAAGAAACCACAAGGACGCGCACATATTTTTTTTCTCTCTGCGATACTGACGTTGTAAGATACTTTTCGACTCTATAGACGGATTTAAAACCAAAGCGCGCTTTTCTTATTTCTGGCACTGAAACACAACGTATTGACAAAGTGGCGCAGATTTTGCCAGGACATAGCTCAATGCAGACTGCGGATTTTCACTGCACGTGCTTATTAGTGTTGATGTCAAGTTACAGATAAGGAAGTCAAATTCTGCGCAGGCAAGCAGTTGCGGGGAGAACAAAGCCTTCGTCGATGTCGCAAAGAGAAAGTCCTTACAGCCTCCTTGTCGTGAGCAGAGTTTAATTCACTATGTGATAGCACCTTGATAGGTGGAGCTGATGTAAGCAGCACTTTAGTACTTCCTTTTCTGTCCCTTGTTGGTACTCAACAAATGAAGCATCTCTGTTTAAAGATTGCAAATATATAACTTTCTCTTTTGGCATGTCGGTCTGACGAAACAGAAGCGTTGTGTCTGTCTGGTCATCCAGTTTTTCTTGGCTACACTTAAGAGAGTAGTACGGAAGGCTAAGTTTGCTTCAGTTATCACAGTGTTGACTTCTCAGGCTGCTATATCTTCTTTTATTTTTCTTTAGCTGCTTACGGGAACGTAATTGCAACAATAAGGCCGATCGGATAAAACATGTAGTGCAGTGAGGAAAAGTTGTCGCAACTACCTGCAGGTTTATTAAAATGAAGGCATAATGACTGGTGATTAAACAACAGCAATCTTCTTGCAGATCATGCCGCAATCACTGGTGAGTAGGTTATTGCGTCGAAGCGAACTCTCTATTTTCTTTTTTTTAACGGCAATAGCATTCAGCGATCATCTTGCGCCGTGAACGCTGTTATGTGTGCGCGCGCATCCCGTGTTATCCTTTTCCTTTCTACATTTTTTTTTTATTCCGGCTTTCCCCTCCCCTGGTGTAAGATAACAAGCCAGGTGCCTGTCATCACTTTATGCCTGTCAACTTCGTCCGACAGGGCTTAATTCCATCTACCTTTTTCATAGCAATCTGATGTTCCTATAACGATCTTACCAAGCGACAAATTATTTTTTCGAAAGGCAGAGTACTGTGCTTATC
This sequence comes from Dermacentor variabilis, assembly GCF_050947875.1. Lineage (NCBI taxonomy): Eukaryota > Metazoa > Arthropoda > Arachnida > Ixodida > Ixodidae > Dermacentor > Dermacentor variabilis. Next base: position 88,630,952 of record NC_134572.1, on the reverse strand, counting down.
CATCATCGCCATGCAACAACGTCCTAAGCCTTTGAAATGGTAAACATAAAAGAAAAAGATATAGGTGGAATTGCTTATTTTCAGCGCATGATATAGAAGCGCACCCCTGCGTCACATGCGACCCTGTCTGAATTTATTTATTTATTTATTTATTTATTTATTTATTTATTTATTTATTTATTTATTTACAAATACCTCCCACTCTCCATGTAGGACTATTATGTGAGGCCATTTCGTTTTGGAATATGGCAGAACGTCAAGGTATACTCGTGAATGGGTTTATCTTACAAACCTCCTCTAAGGCGGTGAAAAGTCGAGGGAATGTGGGCTGGCGAGAAAGTGTAGTCAAAGTCTCCGTATCGTAAGCCCCCTATTTCAATGGTACACTCTTTTCTAACCATACTAACTGCGCCCTCCCGCGCCAAGTACGTGAGCAAGGCACGCCGCGCAAGTACACAGAAGTGCGCGTCCTTAGTGGGGACCTGCGTCCGAACACAATCGCACTCCTCTCCGCCGAGCAAACTGTCGCCGTTCTTTGTCTCCCCACCGGTGGATCAGCGGAGACAAGCGAGCAGCGAGCTCTGCTCCGGCCCAGCCTCGGCGCCTGTCGCCCCACGCGGACAATATCCGCTCGGTGACCGGAACAGTAATCAGGCGCCGCTGCCGGCCGAATGGGCAGGCGACCGGGCGCCTTGGATCGACGGCGGCGGCGCGACGCGTTAGTGCTTGGACACGAGGGCATCGCGGAGAAGAAACACCTGATCCTAGAGCGCTTGCTTTGTTCGACCGCCTGGAAGCGAACGCCACCACGCTCTTGACCCCATGGGTTGCTTCACGCGGCCGCGCGCGCGTGGGTGTACGCGTGGATTCGAGCCCGGAGCTAATGGCTTGTAACAGAGGCCATCAGCGAAAGGCCAAGCGAACGGAGAGTGCCGAGGTTGGACCCCCAAGCCACGGTGTCTCTGATTTCTTGTTTCGATTTTTTTTCCCGTCCTCTCGAGAATCTTCCCCCGAAGTTTTCTCTCTCTCTCTCTCTCTGCACTTTTCCACTGACGTGGAACTTTTTGGCAGCGAAATCGTTTTGTTATTGTATTTTTGCTGCTTACTCGTTTTTACTGGCAATTTCAGCCTGTACATATTTGACGTCCGATGCCTGCTGTTCCGGAAACCTGCTCGCTTCACTGTGGCGTGTTTTCATCTTCCGCTTTTGCCCTACGCTCTCGTCGCGATAACGCTGCATGAGGAACGCCTACGGCAGTGAACTGCTGGTAAGTAGGGTGGTCGGGAATATTAGGAAGACATACAAGTTAACCGCCGGAAAGCAGTGTCACGTACAGGATCTTTTAACAAGCTGTCCGCTCTAGTCAATTTAACAGAAAACGCATAGATGTTGACTTGAAAAAAAAAAAACGGGTTGCGACTGCTGTGAAAAAGGCATCTGTGCATATTTATAAACGTCAGGCTTTCTTTTTTACATTGGTAAGTGACATGCAGTACTAACGTGCTGGGCTTTGATTTATAAGTTTTCCAACCACTAAGAGAAAGAAATAGCTACAATACTGGCTGACAATTATTCAACTTGCCCTCACGCAAAACCATTTATATACGTTATTTTTGCGAAATCATTCTAGGTATCAGCTTCTACATCGTTCGCGACATCCCTCACGGCTTCAGAGGAAGTTAAGTACTTCCAATATCAGCGCTTCAGGCGCATCACCCAACTGTTCCACCTAGATTTCAATATATCTTTTGAACTTGTGTACCCTTTTGACAGCAAGCAGCTGCATCGAAGCAATCAGAAAAAAAAACATAACTACAGCTTAGCTCACGTCAATCTCAATTATTTTGTTCTAATTACATCATAAAACCTAAGGAGAATCGTGGTTATTCAGTACTTGAATAGGACCACCCGACATTGCGAAATGCTGATTGCTTCCCTGCTGCCAAGGAACAGCCAGGTGTCCATCTCGAGTGGGTCAGTTAGGACGTTCAAGGCCGGAGATGGCTCCCTAAACGAATGCTTAACAAGCATTCTTTAAAGTAATATTCTCTCTCTCTCTCTCTCTCTCTCTCTCTCACACACACACACACACACACACACACACACACAAATATCCTCCGATTACCTACAGCGTCTTTAATTCACTGGCATTTATATAGTTTCCTTCTATCTTCGTTTCTCCAATAAAGTTTGGTGTCGGCTTCAATTCCAGTTGCCTACCTTGTCACCAGACTCGCTTTCTGGATTCTTTACGCTCTCACTTCGAGGCAGTATCCAATCTAGCGTTCCGAAGCTCGCTGTTTAGTGACTGTTGCAAGAACGCGATGGAAGCGCTCTCTGTCTTCATTTCCGAAGAAAAAACAAAAGCGCTCTGAGCCGTAGTGAAAACTCGCCTGTTACGTCACAACAACTTGCGCCCGTTGTTTACACACGTCTTACGAAAATTCCGAATATTAAATACGTAAGTGGGGCGACCGAAACAGGTTCGTGCGTAAGGTAAATTATTAAGTGGTATTGCAATTATCCCTCTTCTTCGCGCCAAGCAAGCGCTACAGGAGTGCGCAGATTTTTATTTTTTTATGTCTTGCCATCTCCCCCATGTGGCCCACATCCAGCGCTTGAGAAACGCTACACCGGTGGGTGCGCTATTATTTACGCATGCAGCTGCGATACTCTTTGTCAGGAGCGGGAACAATTACGCAATAAAGTCCGGGCTCCAACAAGGCCATGTGATTTAGCTGTGCGTGCCTCGAAGAGGCCTGCAGCCTACACAGGCACACGCTAGCACACTAAAGCTGGCAAGTTTGTGTCCCATGTGTGCCGGTTCGCACCAGGATTTAATAGGCTTCTCGTTTTCCCTCGCCTCCTAGATCCAAAGCAGCCCTACTGTTGCAGCTCCCCCGGACTTTTGATCACGTGGCCGTGTTTCGCCCTTCCCTTACGCGCGACACTATCATGGCTCCAAAAGTGGCAAGCCTCTGCAACGTCCCCACGCTGGGGATTATCTATGCTTAATTGTCATTCACAATTTAATCGCACGTGCTGGCACCAAAGAATGCTAAGGCAATTCGAAAGGGAACTATGCGAAATCATGTTTTGCTACACTATGGCGTGCAGAGCTTCGCTATATTCTCCCTTGTGCTTGGCATTCTTTGATAGGAACGGACCCTTGCGCCAGTGAAACCTTTTAATCAATCAATCAAACTTCGTTATATGATTTTCTGAAAGTAGGCTGTATTGAATAGAAACGTAACAGAAACTTTATAGTCGCTTTTGCAAGGATCTTTCAGGTCTCATCATCCGTGTTTGGGCTGAATGGTAAGGCCAACGCATGCTTTCGCTCGCTTTCTTGTTGCACAAGCATTGCCGCTTGTTACAGACGAGCCATCAGAGGTGGCGCACGTAGCCGACAGTATGTCTCCTGTTCTCGGTGTCTTGCCATTTTGTTCCTATTTTTCTGAATTTGTGTCTTGATATTCAAGAGCTCTGGCCTCTTTCTTGGGCTATCATGAGAGCGAATTATTTTCGCATTTCTCTAAGGTTATTGTTCGCCGATGCAGGCATGTGCCACACAAGAGCCGCCATAAAAGCCGAACGTGACGGAGAGCAGAATTTGGGAAAGAGAACGACTGCGAGTTTTCAGGACACCGCGGCAGACATGTTTCTAAAAGAAGGCGCTGGCATGAGCACGGGATGGAGAGCAAGGATGGCGATTGAGAGAGAGAGAGAGAGGAGGTTCCTTTGTCTCATAAATTAGATTCAGAAATTGCTGGGAAAAACGGCAGCCTTTTGATGTCGCTCGGGCCCGCAGTGCTCCGGGGCTGCACCAGTGCATACGTATAGCGGCACTTTGCATGCTCGCCATGCAAGTGTGCTCGGCAGCATGACACGGGCATCAACAGAAACAACGCATTTTTTTTTCTTGTCCTCGAGCCGTGGCCTTTGTTCGGCGCGCACACAAGGGAATGTCTGTCGCGCTGCTCTTGCTCGATGTGTCCCATAAAAGGCGAGCACGGCATCGGTTAATGTTTTCTTGTCGTTGTTGTTATTATTATTACGATTATTCTCTCAAGTTTCTACTTTGCTTTTCTCTTACCGTGTAACTCTGACGACTGCTGCTAGTGCACCGACACGCGTGAACAGAATGCACCCCCTCACTTTCCTGCCCGCACGTTCCGATGAATTGCTTAATTCAACAAAAGGGCGCTACAGCACCGTTCGTCATTGAGCGTTGTCCTGGGCAGTTTTGTTTGCGCTAGCAGCCCTCCGCTCATCTAAGTGCCGGCGCACCGGCATACATTAAACGATCGCCGGGCTAACCATCACCAAGCACTCTGCGCCGGCATCGTCGACGCCGAGCGAGTGGTCATGTTTCAAAGTATTTTCTCTTCGACGAAAACTGTATCGACGAGCGCCCGAATGGTAGGCGCACAATAAACAACCACCGTCATACAAACACGGCCGCGCGCAGAGATACACGGGCACGCACACACGCACAATGTGTTTGCCGCGCGAGAAGAGCGGCGCGCGGTTTTCCATTCTGTCTGCTACTTCGCAGCATTGGAAAGCGGGTCGCGCGGTTGAACACGATTGCGTTCGTGTTTGCGTAACTTGCGGGGCGAAGACAAACTTGAACTGGCGCGGCCGCCGCGGAATAAAGCGATATGTTTACACAGCTAACCGGTACCTCTCTCTCTCTCTCTCTCTCTCTCTCTCTCTCTCTCTCTCTCTCACGCGCACCCGCAACCGAAAATCCCCCACGCGCGAACCGTCGCAACCTTCCCCGGCGAAGCTCGCCCATCGGTTGAGACTGTCATCTTCTTGCCTTCTTTTTTTTTTTCTTTCTTTCTTTTTTCGCACATTCTAAGCTCACCGCCCAGCCGCTCTCTTAGGCCCTGCTGCCCCTCTCCTCTTCCACCATTTTGCACCCAGCGCTCGGCGGACGCGGCAACATCTATTTACTTATCGGGGAACTCGTATGGATTTTCAATTTCAGACGCCCCGAGGGGACGCGCTTTACGTAGGCATCTCCAGCACCTTCACCTTTCGTTTTATTATTTTTTTAATGTACATAGTATATTTCTACTCACGGCACGCGTGCTTTTGCTTTTTGAAGCAGCGCTGACGACAGGGGGTTTGCTCGCGTCGACCCCTGCCCTTGCCCTTTCCTTCCGCCTCCTCCTCCTCGTTTTTGTTCCTTCGCTGCTTCCCCCTACTTCTTTTTAGATGCAGGAACTCTTCTGTCCGTCTTGTCCAGCGTAGGCAGTGGTACCCGAGGTTTTAGCTACAACCTGTCGCGGGCCTAGGTAGCGGCAGTAACAAAAACACGGCGTCAAAATGAAATTTACGACGCGTCGTCTCTCTTTAGAGCATCCTTAGCCGAGGCAGTACCACCGACGGGACGACGTCTAGCAGTGCTCGGGGTGTACGTTATGGTAGCGGGAGACAGTTGGGGGCAGGCAGATGCGGAAAGAATGTTCTGGAGGCGATCGCGCGGAGGGGATGGTGTGGCGGATGGGGGGCGCCGGGACCGTTTTCCACTGCCGAGCACGAAGCGCTGACCTCGGGCTATTCGCGGCCCCGGCCTTCGTAGCCCGCGTTGCCCGCAGCGACTCGTATAGACGGCGATGCAGCGAGCGCTCTGTCGAGGCGGCGACGGCGCAGCGTCGCTGCATTTTATCAGCGAGCCGTCCTCCGAGCTTCGCGCGCCGCTGTGATTTATGGGCAGAGCGGCTTCTTATGCTCTCGCTAACGCTCGCGTTGCGCTGTCCTCCGCGACGCTGCTGGGGCTGTCCGCGCGTGTCTGCGTGGACACTTTTTTGTCGTGGACAGTTACTTATTATTTCCTTTCTCTCCTGTTTGTTTTTGTTTATCGGTTTGACGTTGATATAATAACTCTTCTCGGTGCAACAAGGCACCCCGCGCCGTTAAATGGCGACTGTGACGGAGTGCGCATATCTCGTACGACATACGACCGTAACCACACGCTCTTGCGGAGCCCGAGCCAACTAATCGCCCCAACAAACCCCTGCAGCCTTCCTACACGCGTGCCGGAAGTATAGCAAGCGGTGCACGCAGACTAAACGCAGTCTGCTGGAGTGCACGAACTGCGGGATGCACGAAAAGATGAGGTGACTTGGTACTCAGCACTACCCTGAATTGGTCATATCGTCTTCTCCAGGAGCAATCGTACGAAGTGACAGACAACGAAGTCGCAAAAAGCATAGGGGAAGTTAATTGTCATGTTTATTTGGAATATTAAAAAAAAAGATCGGCTGAAGGGAAATGAAAGTGCACGAAAAGATAACTTGCCGTAGGTGGAGGACTCAGTTTCAACTAAGCGCAACAACAGCCCTTCGTTGTTTATCAGTTCGTATGATTGTGAGTAACGAAAAATTTAGCCTCCCAGATCACGCGGCTCTCTAGACATCGCGGTTCTCCGGACGCGTCATATTAATCGCCGTTAGAGCATGGCACGTGACTTTCAGAGCAATAAATCCTGACTTTCAGCGCTCTGTATGGCTCAGGGCACACGGACATCGATGTTTCACTGCAACGTGCGCATTGCACAATCCGCGTGGGAAGCAAGAATATTCTGCTGTATTTATAATAGCCAAGTGTTCGACTTGGCTATTATAAATAGTGTTAGTTGCCTTCCTGTTCACAGAGCTTGAAGCAAGGTGGTATTCTTGTTTTGTCCAGCCGTTGCAGCTTGTCTTACAAATTTAAGCAGTTGGAACACATAAATATGGCGAGAAGTCAAATAATCTATGGCAATCTTGGTTTCAATCTCCTGACAATAACGTCGCAACATGTGTCAAAATCAATGCCACAAAAATTAAGCAAGCATAAATATATAGAAGCAGTGCATGTCCCAATCGGCAACCATAAGTTTGTAGGCGTGGGTAGTTACGTTTATTAAAGCTCTGAATATATCAAAGATGCTTCTTTCATTATCGCAGTCTTCCTTGTGCTCAAAGTCCATATAGTAATTTCAGAGCCGTAATTTTAAGTTAACGGCAATTAAAATGCCCTGATTCCTTCACACACCCTGCATTTCTCCTACAGACTGTCGTCTTTTTCACGCGCCATAAGCTAAGTATCCGACACTGCTGATGCTGTTCGCTAAATCGCTGCAGTGCATGTTCCTGTATATTCTCCCTTACACAGGTACACTAACGCACTAGGGACGCCACACGAAGGGCACGTGATACCGATGCAGCAATTTTGAGGCGTGTAAGCGGCGTGATTGCAGTAGACGTGATGACAATTGCAGAGGCTAGCATCCAGGGTACCTCGTCCTTATTATCTCCGTATTTTTTTTTTCACTTTTCGCACACCCGTTATAGTTCCTAATTATGCGACACTTTCTTCTTTTCTTTTCTGTTCTTTTCATTTGACATGAATAAACTAAGAGATATCGGCAACAACAGATGGCGCTTCTTAATTGAAGACGGATATAAAACTCGGCTACTAATGAAACCGGCTATAAAACGACGCAGTTTTGAAATCAACACTACGAAAAAGTCAAATAAAACAATGAAAGAAAAAAAAACAATATCGGCGCACGCACATTAAGGCAGTTGATGTAAGTTGAAAACACGTTTGGTGAATGAAGAGCGAAAACAAGTGCAAACAAAAAGTGACAAATAGGCTGAAAATGTAGCTAAGAGTGTATTTAATTACCACTCACCATTTAATCACACGTACAGGCGCCAAAGCATAATAACGCAGTTCGGAAGAGAAATATCCAAAGTCATGTTTTCCTAAACTATGGCGTGCTGAGCTTCGTTAATTTCCACCATGTGTTTGGCGCACTTTCACCAGAACTACCCCATGCGCCAATAAAACCCATTACTCAATCAATCAAACTTCGTTATATGCTCTATAGGATACGTAATGCTATTATATACTGCACCGCACTACGGTATCTCGTGTTGTGCTGGCTATTCTAAGCTTTGTTACGCTACTCTTACTTACGGTATAATACAGCATACGCTAAGCCATGCTATACTTCCCTCATTGTTATGCTGTTAACGTATCGACACTGGTGTATTGTCCCAGATTACATTTGTTCCTACCTTTATCTCGAATAACTCACAGTGCGATCACGCACGAGCTGAATGAAACGAAATGATGTGCAACTCCCTCGATTTTCTAGTTCAATCTCGCTCGTTTCGCAGTGATGTAAATCGGCGCTTCGTTTTATCTCCTCTGTCTCGCTAGCGTCATCGTCCTTGGTTGACGCTCAAAGAGGATTGCTCGCATCCTCGACAATCGCGGTCCGATGAGAAGCCTGAGAAAAAAAAATGTATATAACAGTAATAGCAGTTTCACCCGCGCCGCCGTTTCGCCACCCCCACCCCCCCTACCTCATTCCTTCTTTCTGGCTAAAGAGCCCAATGCTTGGCTTCACGAGCAACGGGAGTCGATGCGATAGAGGTAGCGGTGGAAAGAAGATTCTTGAAAAGTATGGAAGGCCGCAGAAAAAAGGGTGATCGTATAAGGAGCAGGGGGAGGTGGGAGGACGTTGCACGCGAACTATACGCGCCGAAGAGTGTGTGTGCGGGCCGAAATTAGATCTAAGTTTCTCATCGTTTGAGCGAATTACGGCTGCGCCTCGGAGGAGGAAGCTCCTTTTGCCCCGAAGCGCGCCGCCGAAGAGAGACGAGCTCTCTAATGCCCGACTTTCCCACTAGCGTCGCTGCCAGCGAAAGACGACGACGAGACGGGCTTTGTGAGCGGCGTGGGTCGCTTGCAGCCCACTTTTGTTGCAGAAAAAGAAGGACTAAAGAAACGTAAAAAATACGGCGGTGTTGAATGGCGCCAGCTTCGAAAGTTGGTAGCAGAGGCATTCTCGTTCTTACATATCTTTCTGTTTTTTGTTTTCGTTTACGTTCATTCACGTTAGGTTTGAGGACAACGAGAATGCGACGATTCGGACACGAGAAGGTCTTCGTTGCGAATCGAATCACGCCGTACGAAAGAAATGACGGCGGCCTATTCACCAACACGACTTTAAAGAGTCGTTAGACGGTCCTTTAATTTTACCATGGGGGGGGGCACAATAGTTAGTGTTTTCGGCTCTGTTTTCGGCAATGGTTAGGCTCTGAGCACTGGCTGCCGCGTACATGGTGGCCTGGTAATGAAGAACTTATGCGTGCTTAGCTTTAGATGCACAATAAACATCCCCAGAAGTTCAAAATTATTCCGGAGTCTTCCAATACGGCGTCTCTCAAAGCCCACTACACGCAGCTTCAGGCTGAACAATTCCGTTAACTATCATTAAAGCCAAGCGAACATAGCGTCGCATGGCGAGATAGCATTGTGGGCTGGCAATAAGGGCTAAGACAGGGTTCATGCACTTTACGATTAGTACAGTAGCCATTATTGAATTGACGCAAAGTGGTGCTGCGTCGCATGCGATGTGGAGTTTCTTTCAAAGCAGTAGCTTTTCTTAGCTCGTTGCTCAGTTTCCCACCATTGGCGCTGTTCGCACGCACGCACCATGTCAGCGCATCAGCAGATGCTTCCAATGGTTGAAGCGTGTGCTTGCACCAATGACAGAGGGCAGCTCTATAACGGCAACGCAAAGCTCGGTTCTCTTGAACACTACCAAATGGTCTTGATCTCCGCGCATCGCAGACGGTGGAAACGAGTCCCTCATAGTGAGTTTGAGTCATCCATGAAGGCTAACCCACCAAAAGGCTAACCGATCGATGCCACTGTTTCGCGGAATGTCATGGAGGAAGCAAGACCTTTAGTGCTCCAAGCGATCCAGCGAGCTTGAGATCGGGAGCCGAAGCGCCTTGCCTCCTAAAGCAGTCCTGCCTCGCGTGCCGCGAAAGCAGCGGAAGCAACCGCACTTACTCGCCGTCGGAGCGATCAATGCACGATCCTTGGCGGCCCGCACCCGACATTCACCACGACCCTGTTGTCAGAAACTGCTCCATACTGTATCTCTCGGACACCTGGATGTATCCAGACGCGCCGCTACAGGTGATAGGATACGTGCACTGCCGCGGATCTCGCCTGTCACCATGACAACCGTGCGGCGGGTGTGGCCGTTTACCGCCGAGACAACGTACATGCGGAACGCCTGGACTTCTTTGAAGACACATTTACGAACGTAGGCGCGCAATGGCGCTAAACAATCAACTCGTCGTCGCAGTGACCTACTTTAATTTCAAATCCACCCTCGCATAGGTTGTGTCCGACATCACCAATGCCTTGCTGCCGTACATGTATTGTCCAATGCTTCTCGTGGGAGACTTCATCACTCTAGCAAACAACGCTGATTTCTTGAACGATATGAAGTAGTTATTGATGCTGCAAACAAGGAGCCAGCTCGCCGGAATCGGTCATTAAATCTAGAGAAACGTGCACCGACTTTGTCTTTCAAAACAACGATCGATCTCATCCAAGACGTTCAGCATATAACTACTCACTTTAGCGATCACAAAGCCCTGCTCTATAAATTAAAAGAAATAAAGGCGACAAAAGCGACATAGTACAGTATTGTTTCCTCTCCCACCAAAGCCTAACGCCTAGACATACGCGTCACACACTCGTAATCGTCCTGTGAGTTTCCTTTTCTTAGCACATTCGCGATGGCATACTAGCCCGGTCGCCTTCGAATTCGAACTAAAGTCAATTTTAGCACAATTTTTACCCGTTCAATGTTCTAAATATGCATGTCTACTTCACGGCACCACGCAGCCCGCCGAGCTCACCGACCGTTTTAGAACGAAGGCTTCGTGCTGATGCTGTGCTTCCATTAAGCAGAACGTTTGCTATACCGCAATCAAAGGGCGGATTTCAGTTCAATAAAGAAGAACACTTCTAATCGATTGCAAAATGAGTTTCTGCATGGCGGCATCTCGTTGGCATACTTCGCGTTATCGCGTTAAACACACAGAGCAAGTTTAGTTAGGTCTATTCCTAACCATTGGTCCCGTTTGCCGGTAATTCTGTCTCATCTTTCTCAACACGCACCTAGGCTACATTTGTAGGTACGTTAATGCCTTCTATCCAGTTAAAGATGTTTTCTATTCTTGCAGGAGTATCGTCATAATACAGCGTTCGGTAATCCAGCTATTTCTGAAGTTGCGTTGAACTGAATTTGTTGTGCGATTCTATCGACACGAAAGCTAGTAGCAAGCGTGGGTAATTAAACACGTTGTCGTTCTTTATTTTTTCAAACTTCCCTTTCAGTACAGCAAATATGGCGACGGAAAACAGGTCGTGCGAGGGTATATGTAATCAATACTTCTTGTGGCGGTACATTTCCGCCGAGCAGAAATAAACCGCGCGCCATGGAGAAGTAACACAAAGGATGTTTCTGTTGCAATGAGCATCGATTCAGAATTACATAGCGAGTGAGCGGCTCCGCAACAGCGTATCGCTTCACAAACTTGCGCTTGATAGCTCATTCAAGTAGAAGAAACTACTACGGCATTCTGGGGATGTTCGTGGTTCACAGACCACCAATTATAAGTAGCACGAACAATTAATTAGTATTCGGACTCTAGTAATGACCTGCGAATAAAGTGCCTATTTGACAGGTGTCCACCTAACACGTCGCGTGTAAATATTTCCCCCATGATGAAAACGTTGAAAGGCTCGTTACAATGCGCTGTATAATAATCGCGTGATTACGCAAGGCATGGTTATCACTGATAATTGGGCAGCAGCTCCGAACTCGTATTTACACAGCAATTCGAACACTAGAGTGTGCTGTGTCTCTAAGAACACAGAACAATCGTATTAGCAATACATTATTACCAAACATTATCATGATAATGTTTGGTAATTCGTTCGTAAAAGATGTTTGTTCATAAAATTTGTTCGTAAAAGACGTTTTTTTATTAGCTGCAGCTAATAAAAAACGTCTTCTATGAACAAATAGAATCGTGGCTTGCACCTTACTTCAAGATAAGGAAAACGCACAGTAACACATTAATATCTTAAAAGAGAAAGGCGAGGCTATTTGTACTTTTGTGCGCTGATGCGATTTTTTATATAAATTTCTTAAGTGGACGATAAGCAAGAACTAAGGTGATCAAAATAATCAGGAGCCTTCCATTGCTCTCTCTCTCTCTCTCTCTCAAAGCTCGTTTGTTTATTTTGGCGCGAAGTCCAATCAATCAATCAATCAATCAATCAATCAATCAATCAAACTTTGTAATTCCTGGCCACTTGCACCCATTTAAGTCGTTTCATTTTCTTCGACTACATTCGCATCCCTTCCCCTCAACAAAACGCAGCTCGCGGCGGCTGGCGCAGAACCTAGCGACGGCAGTTTCTTCTTTGTCCTCTCGTCACATCACAGCCAGCCAGATGGTACTTATACTTGGGCCTTCCCTCGCTGGATGAGGTCGTACAAAACAAAAGGCTCGAGACGTGACGGGCAGAATGGCCGGCGCCGGTCAAATACGGCATACGTAAGTTCGACCACTCTTCTTCCGCAGCGTCTATCCTTTCCCGTCATCCCCTGTGGCGCAGCGAGCATGCATCACCATTTACTCGCTCTCTTCCTCCCGTTCTTCGTGTCGTCCACAGCCGTTGCTGCCGTGCTGAGAAGAACGCACGAACAGAGAAGAAGCGATATGCTCGAACTGAGGAAGTGCAAGACAAAAATTGAACGGTAGTTTGGTCTGGGTATGCCCCTGCCCGAACAAAGAAGATCACTCACGTGCAAAGGACCCGAATGTAGATGTATCAATAATAATAAAGAACGCCGAGACGATCCGTGCTTCCGCGGACGAAAGCCTTTTCTTACTCCGTAAACTTCTCCTATATCTAAAACGGGAGCGAGTAGAAGGAAGAAGAAAATGGAAGTATCGACATATTATACGAATGGCTTAAAGCTGGTCAGCCGAGAGAGAATAAAGGAGCGCGCTGCGATGCGAGAGCCTGTTGGTATGGAACAGTCCCATAAAAGGGCGCCGAGTGTATGCAGGCCGTTAATCGAAATAATCAATGAAAACGGTCGATCCTTCGACGTATAGTGGAAGCCGAGCTTTCGGCTTTTTTCCCGTTCCTCCCTTGCCCTCCATTTCCCTGATACGAGGTGGTTAGTTATTGGCCGGCGTTCGTAGAGCCATGTAAGCGGGCGATGTATGGATCACGCGCTCGAAGCCACCTGCTGAAATGAGGTCGTCCTCGTTTCTTCCTTTCCCGACAACGCACGCGCGCGAACGTATTTGTGTTTTTTCCGACCATAACCGTCCCGCATAGCTCATTACAGCATACAATCCCCCGAATTTCGCTTAATAATTACATTTACGATGCGCTTATAACACGTAAATAAAGCCACCAATATTGAGAGCACAGCCAATGCAGCGTCACACAGATTTCGTCCCATAAAAGTAATTCGGGCAACCAGCGCAACAATGAACAGCTCGAAGCGAACCACAATAATAGAAACAAAGCAAAGTGTATGCGTGATTGACCTGAATGCAGTGCATCAGAACGTCAATATGAACCTGTTCGTGGACCCGATCCTCGGAGAGGCAACGTTTGAGAGTGGCAACAGCTGAAAAAAAAAAAGAGAACGAAATCATTGAAGCCTACTAAATGGTCTCCGGCTTGGCGTTTCCTTCGCTCAAAGGTGCGTTCAGTGCATTAGTTCAGAACTGAGGGCGAAGTGTGCGCCCGGCCAGAAACGCGTGCTGTGCATCTGCCTTCGTTCTACATGGCGATTTGCGCGGCTGCCACAAACGCGTGAATCAAGGGGGTTTTGTGCACGTCCCAGAACGATAGACAACAGAGAGCTCCGTTGGCGCTCTTCGATCGGCCGCTATATGAGAAGCTGTTATCGTGGACCGGTGACCGGACCAGCATTGCGCTCATCGAATGTGGACAGCTTATCGCGTTTAATGCGTGAGAGTGCACTAAAGGTGCGAAACCTAAAGGAAAAGCTGTAGCACTGTTTTTTTTTGAAAAAACAAGAGTCATCGTATTCCATGCTGCGATGTAATCATCGCGCTTCTCCTGTCTCTATCTCCTCCCCTAATTGAGCCTCACAACTGAGACGAATGCACCAGGACGACGTTTTATTTCCCGTCACAGTAAATTCTCTCTTCCTCTCTCATCTTGCTTAAAACGAACTCGTATTGGGATGTTTAAATCAGCAACAGCACTAAAGAGTGATAATACGGAAAACCGAATTACGACCAGCCGAACACTCAAATTACATAATTTGCACCTAAATAATTCTTACGCTCCCTCAGTCCTTCGCATTTGGCTGCACATTGTAATTCCCGCAATTGCTTGTCCTTTTTTTATCAGACCATGGTTCTGTTTCTGCATAAGAACATTTTGGCCCGCAATATAATGCAAGCTCTTTTCATTTTGACTGCCGGCGATAGCGCATCAGTGTTCCTTCTGTGACTTTATCGCGGAAAGAGATAAATTTTCTAGAGGCAGCATGAGGCTTGCATTTGTGATTTCGTTATCAATTTTTAACATGTTGACTCCTGCGCCATGTGTCCGGCTTCGTTTTCATTGGGCTAAATTATTTTCGAATATGCACATGTAAGGAGCAGCTTTTGTTATGCATAGCGACTGTGTAGTTCTATTTTCCTTTTTATAGGCATTTTTCCTTCAATAAACTGTTAGAGTAAGCGCTCGTGTTCTTTTCTTCGGCTTTATATGTGTTGATTGCGCTTACGCTGTTACTGTGCAGCTTGTGCCACGCAGACTTCTTTTTTTTTTTTGTTCTTAACTTGCCATGTATTTCCTTTTTTTTATATATATCGTCACTCAAATCCTGCCTCTTCACAATATGAAGCTCTTTGTTGACAATAAGTATTAGCCTTTTAGCATCAATCGGGGGACGGTCGAAGACAATCTCTGTGACAGGATTTTTTTATCCTAAACGCTCTGGCCTTTCACGAGGAAAGCATGTCGCTGACTTTGTCTGTAGAAAAACCGTACTGGGGAATATCGTCAACTTGCAGCGATGGTGAAGAATAGGACTGCCAAAAGCGCTAGTTTAGGATTTAGCTCGTTATTAGGCGAACTTGTGCCCAGAGAAGACAAGCACCGCACAAAGCAAGACGCTTGTGGTGACCACATCCGACGATTCTCGAAATCGCATCCACGGTTCAGACACGTCGGCTATTTTATGCATGACTCATCGCGCATTCCAGCGTAATCCTTGATGCTCGCGAACATTCCAGAATGTCGCCACTATTCGGTTCGCACACGTGGTCTGATTAGACAAGGTTATTTCACTAGTGAATCGGCGACAACATTCGAGAAAGTTCCGACACAGGAAAGCGCGTCTTGCGCCGAGCGATAACTTGAAGGATTTTGAGAATTTATTCGAAGGGTTTGTTTGAAGTAGCCAGTACAGTACAGTGTACGCGATCCAAAGTTTCAGAGAATGAGGTCTCGAAGGGAAACCTCTAGGGGGACCTCATAATTAAAAAATTTCAAGTACATTGCATATTTAGCAGACAAGTGGAAGTACATGTGAAACATTACACAATTAGTGAGAATGAAATGAAACATTGTAACCCTGATAGTACACATAAAGAGCGTGACACAGCAAGGAATGAATAAACAGCACGGAAGAATCATAAAAAAGAATAAAAAGTAAGGAAACTACTCAACTGGGACGATTATTTTTTAAAGAGGAAAGCCATGAAGATGAGAACCATTATTGTAGTATATTATCAAACATTTCTTAAAGCGCGACGAGAAGATGAACTGAGTGTATCGGATGATTTTATAAAAATGGGTACTCAGTTCCAAAGAGAAAGAGCTGAGAAGAAAACTGTCTCTTTTCCACAATTAGTAAGAACTCTGGACAGTATTAGGTTGCATTCACATTCAAATCTCGTTTTGTCAGAATTAAATAGGTTTGACTGCGGTATGCATTTAGCGGAGATACCACTAGTGCGCACACTAAATGTAAACGCTCCTTAATGAAAGCGGATTAGTTTAGCAATGGGAAGTACATCGAGACTGCGGTAAACAGATGCAATGCGGCTGCAATTGTAACTGAGTGAAATGAGGCGCAAAGATTCGTTTTTCAGGTAACTAATTCTAGTAATGTGAGCATTATATGTATTACCCCAACACATTGCACCTTTTCACAGTTCAAGTAACTGTGAAAAAAGAAGGCATAGTGTAATGAACGTAGAACATCCGTAGAAAAATTATTGAGCGTTTTTATTGCTACTCAGATTGTGCAGAAAATTTGCGTGTTAGTGACGTAGTGTGCAAATTAAACTTTATATAGAGGCCTAGAACAACACCTACAAAAGTACTTATCTCAGAGGGAAAATTTTGTACGCCTTTAAATTCAATTAGAAGGAGTTAACAGAGTAGGTCCCTAGCGACATCTAAAAACAATAAACATAGCCTTTAAGGAGTTGATTTGTAAACAGCTATCATGGAACACCAAGACGAAATATTAGCGAGTTCTTCATAAAGCTTTTCACTAAGGTTGTGTCGGCCACTGTATGAACAAAATGTAGTTGTGTCATTAGCATGAGGAAATCAATGACGAAAGCATGATTGTAAAAACACACTTTGTAACATTTGTTAACCAGCGAAAAAAAGTCACTGGAAAAACATAAACAATGCAAACGTGTTAAATTGTTGTTCCCAGAGCACAAGTTGGCTTTCCAAGGTGGTAACTTAACTCTGCACTGTAGCCATTGCAGTGGTTGACATTGAAGCAAATGGAAAACATAGGAGAACATAAATGTAACTACAACGGCCCTGATTCTACTTCCATTGAATGGAGTCACTGAGACACTCTATGCCGTGCGATGTTTAGACCTCTTAGATGAGACCCAAAATATCCTGGCCTGCGATTTTACACCTGTGTACATTCTTTAGTCTTTTTGTAAAGCTATAGTGCTGCTACCGTGTCTTGGATGTCATGTCTCCACGCAGTGTTGAGACACCCTACGCACTTAGCGAATTTAAAATCTGGCACTTATAATGCGGTATTCGTCATCAAAACCAAAATGAGCGACTCCGCCGCTTTCTAACTTCTGCGTCACTGAAAAACCAAGGTTTTCTGGAAACGTGTAGATATTAGCTTTGAAAACTTGAGCAAGATTTATTAAACGTCTAAGCGAAAAGTGTTTGCCACCTGCAATCAAAACGCCATCGCCTTCACCGCATCTTAACATAAATGAAATAAAGCAGAGAACGCCTCCCGTCAAGCAATCCCGGCAATTTCGTGTTTCTCGCTTCGTCTCTCCTTGCGTGAACGTCAGCGCTTTGGGGCAACCTATACGCGGTCCGGTCACTGTGTTTCCCGAAGCGTTTTTTTTTTTCTTAATTTTTGTAGCGCTGCTTTCTTGTCTGTTTGTCTGTATATAGCTGCTCCGCTTGCCTGCCTGGCCTTGGGTTTCTCAGCACGTGCGTAAACGTAGTTGCCTATCAGAGTTTGTTATGGCCCACGCACAAGCCACGCCAGCCCGTGACGTCAGCGCGGTCACTGCTGCTGGCCAAGCGCGGATGGCACCTCCGCGGGTCTCCAAAGGCGACGAGCGCTCGCCTTCGCCGGGATCGCGTGGGTCACGTGACCGACGTCGTTGGGCAGCTCGGCGGAGGACAGCCGGCGGTGCGGGGAACTGGAGGCGCCTGCAGGCGAAGTCGACCGTGCGCGCTCAGGCGTAGGCCGGAAACCGGTGAAAAACTAATTACCCTCCGAGCCGCGAGAAGTCGGTTGGTCGACGGCCTCACGGCTCGCTCGGAAAACTCGGCGCCGTCGTCGGTTGCCGGTGGCCCGATCCACTCGCCGGCCGCGTGCACACCTCGCTGCCCCGTGGAGCGAGCGAGCCGAGGAGCGAGCCAACCGGCAAGCGCATTTAACAGGCTGAATTACGCCTACGCCGCGGGAAGTCGGTTAAAAAAGAAAAAGAGCGAAATAGCGAAAAAGGAGAAAATTGTGCTGCGAGGAATTAGGATCATTCCGAGACAGCGGCCTAGAAGTTTAGATTAGACGGAAATGAGCACGCTACCAAACTTCATTTCAGGTTGGCGTGGGAGAAAAATGTACGACTTCTTAAAATAATCCATTCTCATCTCCAGAGGGATGAGTTGCGTTTATCAAAATTGGTACGGGCCACTCCGTGAGCGGCCAGTGAGCGTGCACGGCCATGTGTGGCGGGAATATTCACATTTTGGTGTTCCAATGGACTAGAAGCTGAGGTCCAGCGTTCTGTAGAAGCAGCAAGAAATTGGTGAGTTGGAATATTTTCATCATTTGTCAGCGCTACAACTATAGACAAAGACGAAAGGAGAGAACATGCTCGTGTTAACAGCTGCTGGCAATTTCCCACATCGTACTATCGAGGTATCAACACCTACCTATGGCGAGAACTATTATATCGCCTGAATGATAAAGTCGACCTGCCACAAATTACAGCACTCACGTTCAATAGTCAATGCATTTCTCAGCCGGCTGTCGGCTGGTTGCGAAGCCATTCCGGTTCACGTCAATCTGCGACCGCCTGAGTACACATTACTTCCTACGTTCAAGAGAAAGCCTATAAAGATACGTGCATTTCTACCACGAACTCCCAATTTCGTGCTCTCACTTCCTGTTTTGCTCCACGGAGGGCAGAAAACTGAAGCGATTCGTTGAAAAATAAGTTCATAACACTCAGGTTCGCGTAGTCATTAAGCGTAGCCTGCTACGATGAAGATACCAACTGGAACGAGACTAGCGGCAATAATACATTTCCCGGGGGCAGGCGAAAGGAATAAAACGCACGCGTATTCGGACGATGACAGTCATCACTATGTGCAAACTATGTGTGGCATAACGCAAGGAAAAGAAAAGCAGAATAAAACAGGAACTCTAGCAAAAGGAGAAACAACAAAAGCAGCCAGTGGTGGTGACAGCCTCAGGATAATGATAGTACTTTACGGCGGCTGCGGAACCACAAGCACCCGCTCTCACCACCATGCAAGTGTAAGCCGCTGCATCGCCGCCATCCGAGCCTCAGATCTTGGAAACTGCCGGCATTACCTCTGCCACTTTCTTGATCTTGTTGCGGAAAAAATTGCCGGACATCGTAAGATCGTCCCGCGCAGGGCTACTTTCACTCGCACGGAGACGCTCTTGCCCTTTCAGTGACGTGTACTGCTACGGTGCTTTTGAAGCGTGCAAAGGTGGAGGCTGAAATAGTATTGACGTCAGCGACTGCATGGTGTTAGGATTGGGGGCTCAATCCCATCGCTCGTAACCCGTTGTTAAGATTGGAGTACGGCATGAATTAGAAGGTAGCTGGCCCATGCCGTCCTCCAACTTATCCACGCTGAGGACGTTGATGAAGGGCAGGACTGCTTCTTATCGAGGACGAAGAATATGGGTTTATTTACAGTATCTACATCAGTCTAGCATGACTGCGAGAGAAAGTACCTCAGTCTAACATGACTGCTTGGGAAAGTTCATCAGTCTAACATGACTGCTTGAGAAAGTACATCAGTCTAACATGACTGCTTAGAAAAGTGCATCAGTCTAGCAGGACTGCTTGAGAAAGTACACTGAGCATCCGCACAACAGCGGTTTATAAACACTCGGTCCCCCCTCGATCCCAAGGTGACGGAAACGCTCGTCCAGTTATCGCAAACAAGTCGCCTCTCTGCGGGACGGCTTACACACACACACACTTCTTTGCGCGAGGTTCACGGTCCGAATTCGACGTCAGACGGACTTCGTAGAACTCGGAGCTTACCCCCGCAGCGCGGCCGGTAGCCCACTGTCTCGCGTCTCGAACGGCGCGTGGGAAGAGGCCTCAGTAGACGTTCCCGCGGGCACTCCCCCGCTCGCGGCAGACCAGGTTGGCGGTGGTGGGCTCAGTAACAATAGTTGGTCCGCTGATCGCATTCAGTCACAATGGCGACGAGGCTAGAGCGTAACGGGGGCGTTCAAAGAAAAGGTTGCCGCTGCTGTCGCAACTGGCTGGCAAAACGCATCTCAGCGGGCCGTTCTTAACGATGGTTGGCGACGACTCGCCAGCACCAAAGGCTTCATTACTTCATTATAGATCGTATTTACAGGCACCCATATTTACTTACGATCCCTTTCACTGTAACATTCCTTGCGTAGTACAATAAGGGCTTGTGTTTTAAGTACTGTTCTTACGAAGACTATACAGATTTTGTTTTTTACGATGTTTTTTTTTACAGAACGTGCTGGAAACATTTATATTTATGCAACTGCGTTTGTGAAAGCTTTATGAGGGTTTATTTTCTGGAAAGCCCATGAATCAGTACCTTTACTTGTGATCATATTATAGCCGGCATATAGGCATGTCGAAAGACTGTGCTGTGTTATAATCAGCCGGTGAAGTAGCTGAAACGCGGATAATGCTGCTTATCGGGAAGCCTTCATTGGAAGCCCGTTCATAAGATATGCGCCTGTACGCCATTGTGGCGCTAACGAAGGTTTTTGCGCTATTGGGCAATAGTTGCAATGGGATGAAGGTAATGCCGCTTTCCCAGTCGTTGCTAGCGTATTCGCTTCTTTTGTATTCCACAAAACGAAGCCTTTGGTCACACAAGAGAAAGTACGCAAAACAAATTTTCCCCTTTCGCTAAAGTATTACCTTTAATCGTGGGTCTTTACATATAATATATCGCTGTGAGTATGGCGGCAACAACTTTACTATTTCACGGCACAGGTTTTCACTCGTTTCTATTGAAGTAAATAAAAGCTTAATGGAGCCACCTATTGAGCAAGTAATGCAGACATGCAGAAAAAAAAAGATAATAAATTGAAACGCAGAAGGGACGTTACGCTGTAATACACCATGATGGTAACGCGGTTATTATGCCTCAAAAAGTTTAGTTTTTTTTTTACAAACACGTTGAGGTACGTTTCTTACAACAATATGACGTGCGTTGGCTGTACACTTGTGACTGCCTTCAGAGGTATAACTCTCTGAGATTCTAAGGCAAGATTGTGTGAGGGAGAAATAAAGCTCCCCGTGGCAACCACGGGAACTACGGCTTTCACGCCATATATTGTACATGTCTCAGATAATTTTTTTATATTCATCGGCATCTGCGCTGCACTAGTCATTCCGGTACGTATCAGGTAACCGCTGACTTTTTCTGCAATTATTAAGTTGCCTCAAGTCTTTAATGGCCTGTGACTTAACCGGACACTCATGCATTCTGTTGCAGGAGTTAAGCGGTGACCATATGAGACACATTTATGTCGTGCATTCAATGCCTTGTCGATGTACTTCTCGAGTGACGTTGCAGCACCTACTTCACCTCATGCAACGCCCACACTGCAGTCCAGATTGATGACGTTCCGTGTCACTATTATCAAAGACAACAATAACTAAGGAAGCATTTGGGTCATGTCAAGACTTTGAAAGAGCGCGGCATAAAATAGACGCATGACTGTGCGGCAGGAATAAGTCGGATATACGTTCCTAATGTCACTGCGCGGTCTATGTGCAACTGAACACAAAACCTTCTGAGATCTTGAGACAAGGGAGGCCAGAGAACACACGTGTAAGAGCGATTCCTACTTCCAGCAAGGTTGTCTACTTTAGGGCTCACAGGTGTTATTGGCATCGACACCCCCTTGGTGTCTTATCAGCCCCACAGTCCATCTCAGTGTACCAAGAATCGGGAAAAAGTCTGCACTGTCATCGCCTGTGCTGAAACAACTATCTCTGCTTCTTCTGCACGAGAGCTACGCGGACAGGGAACACATTTATACTGATGGTTCCGCAAACATCCAGTGTTCGTCCGGTGCTTTGGTTGTCCCAGCAAAAGCTATTACCATCAGCTTTAGGACTGACCGCCCTACAACATCGACATCTGCTGAACTAGCTGCTCTTCGCGCTGCACTTTGTTTCGTCAATCTGGAGCCACCTCGACAATAGTCAATCTTCAGCGACTAAAAGGCAACCCTACAATCTGTACTATCGGCTCTGCGTCGCGGGCCATTCGAACAGCTCGTATTCGATATTAGATGCCTACTCCATACATCACAGGGGAAAGGACACCACGTGACGTTTCAATGGCTGCCAAGTCACTGCGGCGTCACTGGAAACGAAGACGCCGATAATACCACTCGGGCAGCTCTTGAAGAGAGGTGCCCGAGTTCAAGACACCCGAGAGGTGTCTTGAACTCCGCAGAAGAGAGGCCACTCTGCTTTATCGCTTACGGCTAGGGATGTCTTCCACGAAATCGTACTCATTTCGCATTGGAATGGCCGACAACGCTCTCTGCAATGCCTGTCTTTGCTAGGAGACGCTGGAACACATGTTGTGCGACTGTCCTGAATATAATGTTCAGCGACAGTCCCTGGCGATTTTCACATGCCGCCGACAGAAGACATCGCAGGTGAAGGCGACGAAGGGACTACTTCGGTTTTTCAAAGAGACGGGATTGGACAAGCGGCCGTGACAGTGATATCACGTACCATGCCAGATTGATGGACTCTAACGGCCGATGTGTGTGTGCTGTGCTGTGTGCTCTCTCTCTGTGTCCCCCTTCCCGATATTTCATCGCCCCCATCCCTCTCCCATCTGTAGGGTAGCAAACCGGTTAAGCTAAACTGGTTAACCTCCCTGCCTTTCCTTGACTTTTTTCCTTCCATCCTTCCTTCCTTCCTTCTTCGCACTCTTCTTACCTTTCCCTCCCCTTCTTCATATCTTCTATTTTTATGTTTCTGTCTCCTCCTTCCTGAATAGTAGGCAGGCGTTGTGCGCTTACAGTGGCAGTTGTCAGCTTACTCCTCGCTTTCCCTTTCCTGTCTAGTATACATATGTTTTCAAAAGAAATAATGATAATAATAAACATCACAATCATTTTGCCATGCCGAGGATTCGTATCAAGCTCTTGAGGGATTTCCTGTATATTAAAACTCCCATTTTGCGAAAACTTTTGCGGCCATGGCTACTAACGAAGTACATGAAGGAGGTAAAAGGTTAAAACAAAGTTACGTCTTGCCGCACGCTTACAGAACTTCCTCCACGCTTTGTTCGAGACGGCTAGCTGTTAAAACAACGTACGGGCAGCCTCGATGCTCGCAGGACTGCTCCTCCAAATCTCGCTACGTACCGGACGAGCATCTCGAGGGCCGTTTTGCGAAACCCATTTGCATTCGCACGAGAGGCCGAGCCTTTTCCCTTGTCTATCCCGGTGGAGCACGCGCGGTCGCCAAATCCCCGCGGATAATGAAGCGTCGGCGTGAGCTATGCGGCCGATGTTCCGCAGGCGACCTCCGCCGAGCGAGGGGACGCAGGTGTGACCGGTCAACCGTGTCCGGGCTTTTGTCCTGAACGAGAAGGGACAACGGCCTTGGAATTCCTGGACACGCAGCGCGCTGGAAACGCTGACCGTTGCGCCGTCGTGTCCGCTCGCTCCGAAGATGCGTGAGCACGCTTCTTCGGCGGCACCAGTGTAGCCTGTCGGACCTTGAGTGTCATAGGTCGCGGCCACCGCATGCGCTCTATTAATGTTCCAAGAGGTGCGTTCGGTCCAGAACGTCACTCGAGACATCTGTCACTAATAAACTTCCTCGCTTTCATTACCTATTTTTCTCTTCCGTACTGCATGCTGTTTGATTATTAAATTCGAATTCTCAGGTTTTATGTGACTGAACCGTAGTGGGGGTTAGTATTTGTGCAAAAACAGTAGTGCCCGCCATAGTGGGGGACTCGAGCTTAGTTTTGACTACCTGGGGTTATTTACCGTGCACCAAATGCGCATTACGCGAGCGCTTTTGCATTCCGCCCTCCATCGGAATGCGGCCGCAGCGACAGTGATCGAACCCGCGACCTCGTGTTCATCGGCGCAACGTCATAGCCACTCATCGAGCTACCGCACTGCATGGGTGCTGTATGATTGTAACCAAGGAGAAAAAGCAAGCGAGTGCTCAGCTAGACGAAGACTACGTCACAGGAATCCTGCCTTTTACAACATATAATACGTAGTTTGTAGATCGCTCTCGTATGATTCAGACGCCTCCTCAGTTCATTTCCTTCGACTAATTAGAATAGGCTAAGTAGGCATAGCGCTAAAGTACAGGCGTAGCGCTAAAGTACATACCTAATGCCTCTTGGCCATGAATGCATCTTAGCCATTCATGGCCCGACTTTGTCCAACTTATTGTCTGGTATTATGTACCATCATGTGTCGAATCTATGCTTTCTTATGTGCCTTGATTTTAGTCTAGTTCTGCGACCGGACTTCGTGTTTACGTTACTGCACACATGTGAGTGGACTTTGTGTTTTTATGATTTGGAGTTGACTTTCAGTTATAGTGTGACATTAGTGTACTTACGTGACTGGAATTTTGGTTACTATGATTTCATATTTTTTTATAGGATTCTTTTTTTGTGATCCCTACGTGAAAAGGAGTAGCCGGCGTAAATTAAGCGCGACAGCATCTGCTAAATACCGTATAATAAAAAAATGCCTCTTGGCCATGCCTATCAGAACGTTGTAGCAAGACCGATTTCAGCCGCAACCTTCGTATAAGTTTGTGTTCACGAGTGAGAAGGTAACGCCTCTTCAAACACAAACTCGAGAGACGACTCTCGCTGTCTAGCTTTGCAGCCTTCTTTTCTGTACTTCAAGAAGCTTTCAAAAATAAAGAAGAAACTAAATTGAATTGACTCGTTCCTTCCTGTCGCTATTGCCATGAACGGGGGCATTGCATTTCGCAACGTCTAGGACATGCAGTTTGCAGCCCCACTTCGCAGCACTGCACGCTCTCATCGAACACCAGCTGTTTCAAAATTAAAATCCAGGATCGCGCTCTGAAATCTGGGTTATACGCCCCAAGGCTGAAGGACAATGCAGAGAGCTTGATCCGCAGGGTTATAGCCGGCAAGCGGGGATCGAGAATCTACACACGTCCACTTGTCGGGACAATTCGCGCTCAAGAAGGCGCCACAAATAATGAGACCAAACAGCCAAATAATACACGCCAGCGTCCATCGATTCAAGTCTTGCAACACGGAGCATGCTGGAGCCCCGTCTGCAAGACCGCTTGGATCACTGTTCAGTGAAAAGCTCAATAGGGCACGGCTTTCTTCACAGGGTGGTTGAGAGAGGAAGAGGGGGGTGGGGGGGGGGGGGCATGAATAAAATTTTCAGCCATTCGTAGAGAGCCGCCACGTGTCGAAGCGAATTAAGAACAAGTAAGAAATTCAATAACATCTCTCGACGGGGCTCCTCTAGCGGGACTCTGTATGTATATGCGCGCGCAAAGGCTGGCAAAAATAAAAGAAGGCCGGCAGACAAAAGGACCCTTTGAAAAGGGTTCCCTATACATTTCATCGCTCTGCGGAAGATCTTTTTCTCGTACATTCTTTTTTTAATTTTATCTTTCTCTGAGCCGTCTCTGTTCACGGGTCTTTGGCAGTGCTCTTTCGTACTTTTCTTTTTATTCACGCACCGAATTCGTTCTGCGGGTTATCTAAGTCTGCCAGGGCTCGGTGACATGCGCTTGTAAGAAGGCAGTGCAATGGCTGACTTGTCCTGCCGGAACAGCGGCCCCCGTTCAACCGCGCGGACGCACGTCGGGCGGCTGCTGCTCGCGCTTCGCATCCCTTAGACATTGGCCGGAGAGGAAGAGGTGGACGCTCGCATAAAGGCACAAAGGCGGGCGCGCTCATACCGTTTGCGGGGGAAATTTTATTGCGAATGTCAAGCCCGCAGCGATCGCCGCAGTTATGAGGCATGCGCCCATAATGGCCGCCCATATGAGCCCCCAAGAATGTCCAGGAATCTCTGAGGCTTCCTTCCTCTTGGTTGACTATTGTATTCCCATTCGCTCCGTACTTGGGCTTGGTCCCATCTTCGCATGATATCCTGCATGTTCGTTTTTTTTTTATCTTTTGTGTGTGTGTGTTTTCATATTATACAGACGCATGTCGCTTTTTCTCCATTTCTTACGCACCATAGACTTGTCGTGTTCCTATCACCGTTTACCTTCCGGCTCCGGTGCGCTGACATTTTTGAGACGGCACAGGCTTTGTTTCGCTGATACGGCAAAAAGATGCACAACACCGCTCAGCGTGGGGTTCGTGGAAACTAATATAACCAGGGTAATATCAGAGGTATGGCAATAAAGGGTTCTGCGAGTTTCCAGGCTGTTCTGCTTAACGTTAGCTAAGAATGCTTTGCATTTCTTTCGCTCTATTACGACATTTATACGTTATTTGAATTGGAATGGGTAAAGAGAAAGGGTGCCGGAAGTGTCATTCATTGATTGGTTCATCTATTTACAATATTGGTTATACAGCAGACCGGAATAAACTGAATATAAAAAATAATATGCAACAAAACACACTTGCAGTCATACGCCTCACTGACTAATGCGCTTCAACTTTGCAATCTCCGTTGCGAGATTTCATCACGCTCCTTCCTTTTCTTCAGCAGCCTAACGTTCTAAAGCTCGTGACAATAATCGCGGACATTTTATTCCATCGAAATTAATCCGGCCGAAAAATCTTTCCATCCACGTTACATACTTCAGGTCACATGCACGAAATGCAAGAGTCAAGGAGACACAAAATGCTCTCATATACTCTGTAAAAGCGTTATTTCAATGTCATAATGCTTTTAGCATGCATACGCACTATCATAATGCTGTTTTTCTTAGCTTCGTCATGATCATTTCGTCAAAGTTATCTGCCGTGTCGAAGGTCATGGCAGCGGCAAAAAAGTTTTAGTCATCAAGCTTGAACGCGAAACTTATATTCTAGTAAAATTATCTACCAGACGCGAACATCTTATACCGTGTTTTAATGTTATAACTGATCCTTAAAAATTCCTATGCGCGGCTAAATGTCACTACGTACTTGCGCTGCACCATTTCTTCTTTGTCTTTCTTCTTTTCGCTCTCTCTTTCCATAAAACAGGTTTCCTTCGCTGATATTCTGTGATATTCGACGTAAATTATCAATACGGAAACTGGAGTATAACATGATTTTAAGACATCTTAAGTTCGTATAATTGGGTATTCTTACCTAAGGTGGTGCCCAACCGAATCCAAAATTTCAGGTGAAGGCACAGTACAACTAAAGGATAGCATAAGGGAGATAATCAAGACGACTGCTTTCCCCAGAAATATGCACCGGGTGCACAACCTGGAAAGACGGAAGGCAAGGGCCAAAGCTCTCCTGCAAGAGATAGAACACGACAGAGAACAAGCGGCTTTTGTAGATACTGCATGGGTCAGAGGAAAGAAAGCCTTTACGGCAGTAGTAGTAGATGCAGGTGGTCTCACTCGGGATGCTATTACAATCATGACTAAAGACACGACAGTCGCGGAACAAGTAGCGTTAGCATTGGCTTTAAGGAATAATAAGTGGACGAAGATTTACAGTGACTCCAAGATGGCTATTAGACACTTTACCAATGGCTTTGTAACCAAAAGGGCTGCCCAGCTGATCGGTGAGTTGGAAAGCCAAGGGATCGAAATCCACTGGTTTCCTGTGCACATGGGGTCTGTCGATCCATCTCGGAAGAATTTAAACGAGATGGCTAACGCAGCTGCACGAGGACTTACTATCCGTGCACTACGCGACCAGGACCTTAATAATATACAGGAGGAGAACAGGGACCAATTACTCACATTGAATGAAATCACGAGCCATTACTACATGAACAGAAGGGAATTCCCAGTGCCACACGCTAAGCTCAATAGAGCTCAGGCGGTGACTCTGAGATTGTTGCAGACAAGAACTTATCCAAGTCCAAACTTTCTTAACAAGCTATATCCTGAAAGAGAGGTACCAATCGATTGCGAGAAGTTTAATGGCATCATTACTCTGGATCACATGCTTTGGCAGTGTCCTGTGACTTTCAGACTGTGACAAGGAGAGAGACTGGTGGCGGCGAGTCCTACACCGTGGAGTCCTTTTCGATCAAGTACAGACCGTCCGGAAGGCCCACGATACGGCGGTAAGGTCAAACCTTACTGTCCCGACGTGTGAGCCGCCTGCGTCAACCTAAGGGTTGGTCTTCAGTACATTAAAAAAAGTTCATCATACCATACCATACCATACCATACAGACTTTGCCAGCTTCCTTGAAAGATGCCACTTTCTTCCCCCAGCCCAAGCTAACTATACCAATGGCTATGGTGTAATGTTCGTCTCTAAACATTCCCAAGAAATTCGAAGAGACCACCAGACAGGCGTTAAAGTTCGGGGAACAACTATTCAGTGCTCGTCACTGCAGCTCGTACTCAACATTACATGGCACTTTCCTGTGTGGTGTTTCCAGTTGTGCTAACCACAGTCTGCTCTCAATTCGCAATACGTTTCTCCTACCGTACAGACTGCAAAGCAGGTACTATTGGTCATCCCTCCATTGCCACCTCAGGCTTTTCTTCTGCAGGTGAAGCCGTCATGCCCATGTCTTACGGCGCTTTATCATCCCCCTCTCTCTGTTGCAATAACATAAACTTTGGACGTTAGTGAGTGGTGAAAGTAGCTGTATTCCTCCTCTTTCACTCTGCGTCTCTCACTTCCTGAAATACCCTCTTCTCTGCACCATTTCGTGCATGGCATATGCGCTCACCTGGCTGGCAAAAACAAACTGCTCAAGAAACGTCAACGAACCTTCTCTCCTGTCGTACCACACGATAGGGTTAAACAAACAAGAGGCGGCTTTTTCGACAACACATCGTCTTAGATGAGCTCACCTAAGCGAAACCCCCGCACTCGGTCTTTACTTTTCATCTTTTTCGCTCTCTCTCTTTCTCTGGCGTTGTCTCCGCGTAAGCACAGCGTTTGCTTACCGTCACAGGCCAAACAGCGCGTTTCAAGCCCGCGCGCAAATACGCGAACGTGCGCGGGCACGCGTTCCGCCAAGACAACAGAATTAGTCTCGAGCTTTTTCCTTAAAAGCTCCGGCCTCGCGGTCCCGTGATTTTGGGCTAAGTGCAATACGCTCTTGAGAACGACAGCGGTAACAAAAGAAAGAAATAAACCAACGTGGTTCGCTAACAGGAAGACAACGCGGAACAAATAAACAACACAACAAAGAGAAGACCGAAAAGCGAGGTGAAGAAGAAGCCCGCCGCGCTTCAGTCCTGGGAGCTTGAAGCCTTATTAGACAAAGACGCGAGAAGCAGCACGAAAACGGCGGTAGGAACAAAGGACGCTCCTGCTCGTTTTTAGAATACCCCACTGCACCTCCTTTTTTTATTTTATTTTTCCCTGACTCGTTTCATTTAGTTATTGACGCTAGGCGTGCTTGACAGTTTCTTCCTCCTCCTGGGAGACAAGCTCTGAGTGTCGTACGCGCCCTTACGACGAGGCTGTCTAATTGGTTTTTGATCGACAATCCGCTGAGTGAAAGAATGAAGAGGTTAGGAGGAAAGGGTGTGGGGGGGGGGAGTGAACTGAAAGACTAACGTGGAATAGTATAGCGTCCCCGCCCTTGCCGTATCTGCTCTCATGGTAAAAACAACGCACAGCGTCAAAAACAAGAACTGCGATATTCGACGAGATACCTAAACTCCCAACAATATTTGAATTGCGTTGTATACAAGAAGGGTCATGCGCAGGAAATGCAAGGCGGTCACAACAGGTGTTCTAACAGCAAGTCATTGTACTAAGAACACAGTCACGTGAAAAAAAACGCACATTACTATTGATATCTGTTGGGATACAGGACTTCACTTGGTGTCAGCTTGATAGAGGGGGCACTAACGCACAAACTATCCAGCTTTTTTATGAAATCTGCTTTTATAATTGTTGTTGTTACCACGAATTACCAACTAGCTCAAGCAACCACCCTAGTATCTGCTCTCTCCATACACCAACGCCGCGCGCACTCCTCTCAGCACTCACAGTCTATAGGTCCAAGCTGTGTTCTGGAGATTAATTAAGCCGTGTACTCGGTTAAACGACGAGTAAGCGCACCTGAACAATATAGTCCAGTTTCCGCTAGATCACATCAGGCTTCGCATCCTTGCGCGCGAGCGAGTGATTCTGTGTGAGCGCCCGTCAGTGCCGGCCCGCATATCCGAATCTGTGAGGCACTCGTAATAGTCGGACCAACTTTTTCTACAACCTACAAACCTCTTCTTCCCTTCCACGTGCGAAGGAGCACTTGTGGGTTGCAAACGCCGATTATGAATATCACTCATGCGGATTATCATTGGACACGCGTGAAATGGAAACGCGGGACGCATGTCACAGGCGAATGTTTGTTTCCCAGCACTTTGCGCTCCGTTACCGGTAACTACAGGATATCATTACGCCCACCCATTTTCACGTGCATATTTAAGGACACGGAGCAATTTCCCCGAGCGATAATCTAATGCTTTCGAAGAGCACAGAATGCTCGCTTATTGTGATTAATTACTATTTTGATAATTAAGCTTCCATGTCACCTTGTCTCCGATGCACCAGACTCCTTGATCAATATAGCTACTGCGTCTCGCCAAGGTTATAAAAGAATATCAGCCATATTTCCTGGATATCAAAAATTTTGGCACGTTATTTCAATGCTCCCTTTTTATGCTGTTTTCTATATCATAGAACACGTGGCACTGAATGCTTAGTATAAGTATTCTTATGTAAAGAGTCAATTCTTTAATCGCATCGCATCAGTACACGGCGCTATAAGGCGTGAACATCCCAGCGCAACAAACGTTGGGCTTACGTTTCGATGAGAAGCGTAGAAATTCGGCCTCGTTGATATGACACACTGAAGGTAAAGCGCAAACAGAGCGCACCGTGACGCAGGGAGTAAGTACACAATACATGTGCTAACAACAGATGCGCTCCTTACGTTTCCAGTATTAAACAATAAATAGAAACAACGTAGATGTACCTTCACTCACTCTATTGGAAGACGGTTTGCTTTCCATAGGTATTTCCTCCTTTTTGTCTCAACGGCCATTTTGGTATACACTTTGCCAGTTCGCCGCTGGCTGCTGGGCGCATACGCCTGCACAATATATATATATATATATATTCTTTAAAAAGAACACATGCGGTTTCTGTGTTTTCCGGCGACAGGCACTCGTGATATGTGTCAGGCCCGCTTATCCTCAATGCCAGCCCGGTGAGAACGTCGTCGAAACGGCAGAGACGCGGATGCCTCGACGAAGGCGCAGGCGCAAGGTGTCAATGCCTTTCGAAGCAATCTCGTCTCACTGCCGCCTGATGCCGAACGGGTAGGCATCAAAAGGGGAAAAAAAATAAAATACTCCAAGAGCCCCGCGACCTGCGTTTGGCACCAGCGCCTTACACCTCAGCGCCTCCGTCCCCTCTGTATTCTCCTCTCTCGGCTCCCTTCACCCCCAACGCCTCCCATCACCTCTAAACGGCCAAAGCGTGCGAGCCCTGTGCGTTTCGGCTATCCCCCACCCTGGTCTCAATGGCCCGCTAGAAAAGCCCGCCCGAGGCACCAAAGGCGCAAGGCGCGGTCTCTAGCTTCAGCACAGCAAGTGAACGGAACAGTAAAACTAAGCAGTTCATATAGCAAGATAGCAAGATAGGTTTTCACGACCGAGGCGAAAGCTAAGCAAGAAACGCAAAAATCTGCAGCGGCGATGTCGTGATCGTATACATAATACAAACCCGCATGTCCCAATGGGAAAAGTAGCGGTAGCGCGCAAGTCGAATGGGAATTCTTACGTTCGCAAGCAAAATGTTTTAGTGCGAATTCAGCACCGGGCGCCCGCTTCCACGGCAGCCACCGCCTAAGCTGCCCTCGCGGAAGGAAGGAAGGAAGGAAGGAAGGCGGCGTGTTGTTTGTGTGCGAGCTTGCTTGAGCTGCCGCTGTTTTGTTCCCGCATCTTGCCTTGCGGTCCCGTCTCCCTCGCGCTGTTTGTTGACTGGCTTTCCCTGTTCCCGTCGTCTTTTCCAATGCCGCCAATGACATTTCTCGCTCTCACTTTTCTTTTCGTGTTTAATTTCAGCTTCACCGCCACACGCGCTACTATCGATATTTTTGAATCAGTTGTTTTGTTTGATGGGCGTCCTTTTCCCAGAACAGTGGTTTTCTGCGTTCATCGAAACAGCCTTAGCTGAAACAAGGAATGCACCGCCGGAATTGGCTCGATCGGACAGAACGGCCCAGTGTTGGGTTTATTAGAGGATATTCTTCTTGAGGCACGAATTTTCGTTGAAACCTAGGGCATATCAATTCCATGCGCTCAGCATTGCATTGAGAAGCCTACGTGTGTGTGACCCTCACGCAAGCGATCTGGTATAGTTTCCTCTGTCGTGGGTCAGTCGGATGCTATTCACTTATTTTTGTGCTTTCTTTTGTCTTTTTAATCGTCTGTCGGCCTTGACTGTACCTTCCTTCGCTTGGCAAGCATTCTGTAACATTGATATGGTGACCCCAGGGGAGCCCGATGGTCGTCAGGTCGCCTAAAAGGGAGAAAACCGGCCCTGGCCAGGGACGCTGCACACAAAGGCTTTCCCTCGTCAATGGAGCAGCAGTTATACGCTTTATGTTTTGTATGAGGTGCCCAGCTCCGCCGTCTTCCGATGTATGTATGTCTCTCTTTCTCTTCCTGTGTGTTGAACTGTTTTCTAATTGTGGCCATGTCGTCCCTGCAAACTTCTTAATCTCATCCGCCCACGTAACTCTCTGCCGCCCCCTGCTACGCTTCCCTTCCCTTGGAACCCCTCCGTAACCCTTAGTAACCATCTTCCCTCCTCATTACATGTCCTGCCCATGCCCATTTTTTTTTCTTGATTTCAACTAAGATGTCATTAACTCGCGTTTGTTCCCTCACCCAATCTGCTCTTTTCTTATCCCTTAACGTTACACCTATCATTCTTCTTTCCATAGCTCGTTGCGTCGTCCTCAATTTAAGTAGAACCCTTACATAAGCATCCAGGTTTATGCCCCGTAGGTGAGTACTGGTAAGACGCAGCTATTATACACTTTTCTCTTGAGGGATAATGGAAACCAGCTGTTCATGATCTGAGAATGCCTGGAAAACGCACCCCAGCCCATTCTTATTCTTCTATTTCAGTCTCATGATCCGGATCCGCGGTCACTACCTGCCTTAAGTAGATGTATTCCATAACCACTTCCAGTGCCTCGCTACCTATCGTAAACTGCTGTTCTCTTCCCGAGACTGTTAAACATTACTTTAGTTTTCTGCAGATTAATTTTTTGGCCCACTCTTCTGTATTACTTCTCATTCTCGCATTGCGAGAGGCTTGCGTATAGAGATTGTTTATTAAAATGTTTAAGTGAGTCGTATGGCTTTTAGGAATATCAGAAGTATGTTCGTCGCAAGCAACGCGCTGTCTATTCCGTGCACTGCTCGAAGTTGTGTGGTCGCTAAATGTGCAACTCGACTGCTCGATTTTGCGTGGGAAATTCGTCATTACAAGTGGCATTCAGTGTGATTCGGTGGAAGGTTGCTTGGCCCTGTATGCCGTGGCGTGTATGGAAGTCACAATTGGTATCGCTGCAAAACGACAAAAAGAGAGGGGAGGGGGATGTGTGCAGTCCTTCGTGACTGCACACTCACGTTCCGGCTCACATACAACAAAACGCTATGTTGAAAACTGCATGTCGACATAAGGCACGGTATCACTTTGCCGTCTCTGGAAAAAAAAAGGACATCCTTGCAGGCGCGCAGGTGATATCTGCCAGGCTTTCTTTATAAAAGGACTGCTCTGTGTCTAAATCTCCTAAGCGAGCCTCATTTAGAATTGTAAGAAGATCAAACAAAGAAAGCTTCCGATTCAAAACATTGGTGCATGGAGCTGCAACTTGCCGGTAACTTCTTTCCTGCTAGTACAGAGCAGGCGGTCAGTAAACTCTCGGTTAAGAAGCTTCGTCAAAGCTGTCTTTTATTTTCTTCGTTTTCCTTCAAAGCATCGCCCGATTTGAAACCATTACTCCGATTCAGCATCACTCGCGTCTTTCGTAAGGCGCGTCGGTGCTGCGCCATGGCTCAAGTAAGCAAACAAACAAACAAAACAAACAAACAGGCAAATGTTAAGGCACAATTCATTTACTTGTTACCTCTTCGTCCTGTTCCACTCTCTCTCGTCCTCCCCAGTTTCGATTCTGTTTTCTCCTTTCCTTTCTTCTGCTGCCCAGCCAGCGCTGATTCTCCCGCAGCTGCGCAGCTACTACGTAGAAGCACGGTCCTCCTTTTTTTTTCTATTTTTTTGCTGCCCCGGGGGGCTAATACTCCGCGAAGCCGGTGGCCGGCAACGCGAACACACGAAGAAAGCGTGGGAAGGTGAAGAGAGAGAGAAAGACAGGGTTGCGGCGCCCGAGAGTGTGCCAATTGAAAGCGGAACCACCACCAAGGATGCTGCTCCTCCATTCGGATCCAGCTAGTCTGAGTGCAACTCGCGCGCGAAGCAAAGGCCCTGAATGAGATGCGCTTTGCTGTTTCCTTCTTTTGCTCTTTTCACTAGCTCTGCCTTTCCCTTCCGCAACGCTCTCTCGCTTTCTCTCTTCGAGACCTCTGCATTTTTTCTCTGCATTCGCGCACTTTCAGCTCGTTTGCTCCCTCCGCCCAGCGGCTCCTCCTTCGTTCCCGTGGTCATTTCCCCGCGCATGCAGGACAGCCTCTTTTGCCTGTTTTGTTGACTCGTTTACCCAGCCACGTCCATTTTACTTTTTTACTTTCCTCCTCCATTCCTTCTCTCCTCGGCTCGTTCAGTCCAGGCACGCCCAGAGTCGGAATAAGCAACGCTATACCGGGCGTCCACTCTAAATCATCTGCTCACGCAATTCCTGTTCAAATAGTGCGCATAAAGCATCCGCCTGTCCCACTCCGCTAGGCCATATACGCGCTCGAATTTGCTCCCTTCCCTCTGTTCTCTATCTTTCTCCTTCGTTCTCTCTCGTTTTCCTTATTTATTTTTTTTTTCTTTCGAACTGAACGCGCGTATCCTCTCCTGCTTCTGTGTACGCGTTCCAAGCGCATATAACGCCTCTCGGCGCTATCACCCCGTTTGTCGTGCGCGGGTATTTACGTCTCTCTTATGCTGCTCGCCGACTCCTCGTGGGCAGAGAGTGCGGCATGCACCACGAGACGTCGCGATTTTTAAGCGCGCGCGCGCGCGCGCACGCTCCGGAAGACGCTGCCCGCCCTTGCCACAACAGCTGGAGAAACTAAAAGAAAGAGAAGGCACGATTTTCGCTTTCTTTTCTAACACCTCGCGCTGGCCCTTGTTTCTTCCTTATTCCCCGAGCACGGGAGCCAGCTGCATAATATTCGTATTCCTGCTGACTGCGATGAGCGCGAAGGGTAGGGGGGGGGGGGGTGCATTGAGTATGCTGGTGGGTGAAGCCGATGCGCGCGAGGCGGAGGCGTAAGTGTTGCTATGAGGGCGGCTAGGCCCAGCTGAGTGCGCGTGTCTCTCTCTCGCGCGCGCGGATAGGTGATGCCCGCCGGCTCGCTTGCCTTTCTCTTTTATGTCGTTCCTTCTCTCACTCCTTATTCTTTATTTTTACCTCTCTCTCTCTCGTCTTTTCGGCACGTCGAAGCAATGCGCGCATGCGGTCTTCGCAGATACACAGCAGGCGGCGGCGGCGGCGAGCCAGCAATATATTCGAACTGGTCGCGTTTACTCCGACAGCGTATTTTCATCGAGCAGCGGCGTTGGCTACGAGTTCCTCGCCGTCTTCCGTTCGTGCGTGTCTTCGTTGATTTTGTTCCGTATTACGTTTCAGTTTTTTTTTATTCTTATTTCACTTTTTTTATGCTGCAGTTCCGTGCTGCGTGTGTTTGGTTCTCTTTCAATGGCATCGTTCCGTTTTATGACGCTGCGTTTGGATAACAGCCACGCTGCTTAGCGGGCCAGAAAGAGAAGCCACCCTCCCGAGCTGTGCCCACATAGACGTGTATAAAAAAACGGCAGTCGTTAAAGGAGCAAGAGTGAAAAATATGTGGATATCAGGTGCCCTTTTATCGATTCAGCAGTTGACTTTGTATACATGTAACGTGATGTCGCGCTATCTTTCACAACGTCTCTCTCGGTGTGCGTGTATCTGTATATATGTGTGTGCATGTGTAGACGTGTCTACGTGCGTACTTACGTGGCGTTAGTACGCGCATAGAAGTTTAAAATATACGCAAGACATTGCTCTCATGCGAAAGTCTACCGCACTCCATTAGCCATAATTGTGCATAGCCAGATATTAACATTGAAGGCTATTTTTATCTGACATCAACATCTTGACATTCCTCAAAAGAATTGTCTCTGTGTTTCTTGCTCTGTCTTTCTCACATAAGTGCCTGGCAGTTTTAAAGAGAACGCGAGCAAACAGCCACGTATCCCAAAACATCTGCTTATACTACAGTGGACTTGTGTACGAAAAGCCGAACTTACTCACACCATATTTAATCTTTTTGTTGTCCTAACAGACTTTGAGGCCATAAGTTTAAGGGTCATTTCAATCATGTCTTCTTTCAAACACTCAGCGCTATAAATTGTCTGACAGAAAAGACCAAGGATGAAGTTATATAAGCAGGCAGGAGGCACTGAAAGATAGAGGGCATGGGAATATTTCTCTTACATCTCGACTTACAGTAAAGAATTCACATTTTTCACTTACATGCAGATACTGAGACGTCATCTTTTGCCTCATCAGTAGAAGGGGCTTTGTCAAGATCTTTATATATCAAAAAGGCAAGTGTGCCCGACCCCCTCCTCTCTCTCTCTCTCTCTCTCTCTCTCTCTCTCTCTCTCTAGCTTTTTTGAGTGATGTAATCCTGGTTGCGTCAGTATAGCCGGTCCTTAAGAATAGCGAACTGTCGTACAGTTTTATCTACCAGTCACCTGACAACCTTGTCTGCCAAAAAGAGGCTTCACGATCCCGGCTGCTTCGAGCTCAAGCTACGATCTCAGGTGTCAGCTGAACTCGAGTGACGTCTCTGCATCACATGTTCGTGGCCTCAGAGATGATATTGTAAAAATAAATAATAGGGAAGTATAAAGACAAAAAAAGGCATAATCTCGCAGAGAAGTATAGCGGGAGGTTCACGCTGAAGCTGAAAACGAAGGCGGCGGACTCTTCACAAACAAGATTACTCTTTGATTACTTTGACTGCCAGGCAATAGAATAGGCCGGCAAGGGGGGAGGGGGGAGGGGGGGGGAGGGGAGTAAGCAACTGACTAAGGTGAGTTGGCCGATCGATTCATATATAAAGAAGTTCAAATCCGCCAATAAACCGCGCACCGGCGTCAAAAGAAAAAAGAAGACGCATTCACAAGGAAAGAACAAAAGCAGTAAGACCATAAAGCGCGAGACGCAGTCGTAGCTACCTAGACAGAAGGATCAAATGGTCAAGAAGTTGAGCGCTGGCGTCATACAGCGTAGCCCCTTCCTTTGAAAGCCTTCGTTGCGGTAAGTGGGCAACAGCCATGTGCTTGCGAGAAGTACTACGTTGCGAGAATGACAAGTGCGGCTCTGTAAAGGAAAGAAAGAGGAAATCCGGCGCTTGTACGGGACGGAACCTCGCGCGGCAAGAAAAAGGATTAGAGGCGGCGGGCAAAGTAGGTGCGGCTGCGGAGTCTGCGCTCCGAGGCGTAATCCGATATATCGGGAATGAAGTGGGCGCACGTAGTTGGCGTAAGAAAAGAGAGAAGCAGAACTCGGACGATAAGGAGGAGTTTTCGACATGCCTTTCTTGTGAAGCGCTGACGACGCGCTTGCGTCGGCTGGCAAACTAACGACAAAAGGGCGAACGTCGAACGGGTCATTCCTACGCCGCTTGCGCCCTATACAGCCAGTATAGAAACATAACGGTAACAACTACTTGCGTAACCGTTGCCCATGAGGTTATGAATGTCCCAAGGTCGCAGCCCGTAGCAAAAAACAAAAACAAAAAATAACGCGTGCATGGCCGATCGATCTGACGAGTGCTGAGCTGTTATGCCTGTTTTCCTGTTTTCCTGTTTGACTGCCCTACATACGAAGACGAGCGGAGTGTCTTTCGTGCAGCTTTGGAGCGCTTAGACGACCGTCCTCTCACAGAGAAGATCTTGGGCATGTGGCCTCGTGCGTCTGCTATGTGCAAGGCCACAAAGGCGCTGGTGCGTTTCTTGAATTGCACCAGCCTGTACGACCGCCTGTGACTGACTCAATGGTACACACTTGTGCGCGTGACAGTAGAGACTGTGACCTCCTTTCTTCCTTCTCCTCTTTATATCCCCTTTCTCGCTTCCCCTATGCAAGGTATACCCTACCGGGCTCGGCCTGGTTAGCCTCCTTGCCTTTCCCTTATGGCTTATCTCTCTCTCTCTCTCTCTCTCTCTCTGCTTGCATTTTTACATATGCAAATTTGCTTTTGCCACAAATAGGTGCACGCCTACTTACGTGCGAAATAGGTTTGTTCTCCTTATCTCCCGTACTCTCAATTGATCTTCATTACTTATTTCGCCGAGTCATGTTCTCCTGCTTTGCAATACTGAATTAGGTTGCCATTGCCTCCTTTGTGAGATGCCTACTTCACCATCTTTTTCTTTTTGCCTTCGGTTAGGAATGAAACGCTTTTTCCCTCTCCGTCTTCCTCTGTAAGCAAGTGCGCAACTCGAGTTGAAACAGTTGCCACGATATTTGCTACAGCAGCGTTTCTTCACTAGTATTTTTCGCATTACGCATAATATACAATGGGAAGAAAGAAAGGGGGACAAGGAAGACTTGTTAACCAGAAAAGCAGAACGTGTCGTATAACCGTGATTAAAGCGTTAGCTCTGTTTGGGAAGTAACCGCCACGTTTCACGCCTAACCGCTTTCATGCGCCGATGCCGAAGAGAGTATGGTCTCACACAAAGGTAAAAACCGCGTGGTGGTACGGTATCACCGTACTTAGGAAAGTGGCGCTAGAAATACAGCTTGGCTCCCGTGTACGGATAAGGCACGGTGGTAAAAGGAGCGCTACACAGGAGTGCCGCAAATAACGTCCTCCCAAAACATGCTACACGCATTCTTGGATAGCCACCGGAGTTGGTCCTTAATTTTTATTTATTTATTCGTAATACGAAAGATATAACGAAAGAAATCAGAGAACCACGCGCATTCACTCAAATCTAATCACACAGGTGTGTTGTTTCGTATGCTATAAGAATGGGATAAACCACGAGGATGCCCATGGAGTTAACCTTGCGACCTTCGAGGAAAGATGTTGGAATATTATGAAATACCAACATTTTTCATTGGAATATGTTTCATTTAGAATAGTCATCAAGGCTTCTCAGGTCCAAGATGCTCCCTTCCTAGCCCGTGCTGTCACCTCAGCATTTCACAGTTCCATGAATGGGCTTCAGCTATGGCGGTTAGTTCACAGTAGCTCAGAGAAGCGAGGTACTCGAAACAATGGATTTTATTGTATTTAACTAGTTCCTGAACGTAATCTCCTTGCGAGTGTCGTGAACAGTGCTTTCTGTCTTTCGAAGAAACACATTCTTCAGAGGATGAGCCACATACGGTCCCTAAACGCCCCTTTCTGCAATGCTCACTAAAATATTTTTGTCGTTGTTGTTGTTTCTAGACGACTCATGCATAAATCCAATCAAAGTCAACAAACCCTTCCCTAGACGAACGTGTGACTCACTCTAAGGCTTTAAGCACACCGAATACCGTGCGCTACACAGCACGTATACGTCGAGATCCCGCGCGAGCTTTCCCTCACTGTGCAAACTAATCTCCCTACACTGGCCAGCTAGCTAGGATTCGCTCGAAGACTTGATGCACCGTATTCGAGCCGGAGCCACTTCCGGGAAACGTCACGCACAAACGGTTCGACGGCCACCCGCTCGCTTGAATTGCAAAGTTCAGGTGCGCAAGCAAGGGTGCGCCGACATGTCCGGCCGACGAGCGGGCCGCAATCGGGAGCCCGGGCGTTTTTGGGCCCTCACGGATACGGCAGGCACGGCGGCGCGCCTCCCTTCGAGTTTGCAGAGTTCTCCTGCAAACATGTTTGCCCGTGGACTTAAGTGTAGGGAACGGCGCGACGGGCGTGCCCGCTTCGCACTCAACGTGCCGGCGGGAGAGACTTCTGAACAATTCTCTTCGCTGAGTCAATACGGCACCTACGGGGTCGTCGTCGCGGCCGGTGCGAGCCGCTTTTTAATTCCGAGAGCTGAGATATTCTCACTCTTGACCCGTTTGTGGGCCTCGCCTTCCTGCCCTTCCACAGCGGAGAGCGGCGAATGCGAGCCGGCTTTGAGGTATACACGTATAGCGCCTACTGCGTTCCGTGAGCCCTTATCGCGCTTTTACAAGCCAGTTTTCAGGAATAGGACGCAAGTGTTTAAATTCGGCGTTTTACGTGCCACAACCACGATATGATTATGGGGACCACCTGGGGTTCTAAATTTAAGGTGCCGCTAATTCAGCGTCTTTTTTTTTTCGTTTTGCATTTCGTCCCCTTCGAAACGCGGCCGCCGCGGGCAGGATTCTATCCCGCGACCTCGTGCTTAGCAGTGCAACATCATAGCCGCTAAGCCACCGCGGCGAGTAGGATGCAAGTGTTGTCGCATTTGTCAGCGGTTCCAGTGCCCTAAACCTGACAAGTTATAGCTATTCAAGCTCTTTGTGGGAAACAGTAACATGCGGGGCCAGTCGGCGAAAGGTTAAATTTGTACGGTTTCTAACTGCGCTCGTTTTCTTGCTTCTCACTTATTTATGTGCCCCAGAAAAGATCACACTGGTAATACTGACCGGATGCTGAGAAGAATAAAGATATGACATAACATTCTTCTAAATACCTATGTATACCATATTGACCATGTAGAAAATCCGATATCTGTTTTCATACGTCAACGAACGATAGCTCGTGTAAATGTGTCAATAGTGTTAAGGTACACTCTCCCGCACGAGTTTCGGTTTCTCTATAAGACTACCCATACGAACGATCACCGTCTAGTACTTATGTCCACATGCTACGGGGTAAGAACAACGGAGCCGTGTTATAAACGGTCACAACGTCAAATTTGGTCCCGTGGCTCCAACAGTGTTGATGGTGAGCACGCTGCTTCCCCTCGAACTCTCCGTGAGATGACTTTCAAATCCTAACAAACGCACTCATTGTACGCACGCCCGTTAAATCGCGCGCGTGCACATACATACATACATACATACATACATACATACATACATACATACATACATACATACATACATACATACATACATACATACATACATACATACATACATACATACATACATACATACACACACACACACACACACACACACACACACACACATACATACATACATACATACATACATACATACATACATACATACATACATACATACATACATACATACATACATACATACATACATACATACATACATACATACATACATACATACATACATACATACATACATACATACATACATACATACATACATACATACATACATACATACATACGCGCACTCACAGCTTACACCGTGCAAATTTTTACTGTTTACCATTTCTCGTGCATCAGGGGCGTTGCTTACTGAAAAACATTGCTGGGAGTATGCTTTATTTGCCCTCAGAAACGCTTGAAATTGGCCTATTTTGTAAAGTTGGATCTAACAGCGCTAGAGTAAGGAAAGAACTCAGACAAATACGAATACAGAAGAACAAAACTGAACAGGTGAAATGCTTGAACAGGTGAAACAGGTTAAATTGTTTGCGGACGACTGCTTACTGTGCAAAGAGATTAAAGATTCCAATGATCAAGTGGTCCTGAATAAATGTCTTACTGCGATTTCTGACTGGTGCGACACCTGGGAAATGAAACTTCATGAAGAAAAAACGGTTTTCATGCGCATTACCAACAAAAAACACCCTCTAACATATCAATACACTATTAATCAATCCGCGGTCTCTGAAACAGACTCCTTTAAATATTTGGTTGTAACCATCAACAATCGTCTAACCTGGTCGCAACACATTGATAATGTTTGTGCGTCTGCTCGACGTAAACTCGGCCTACTGAGACACAAGCTGAAACATTCTCCTCCATCCGTGAAACAACTGGCATTCAACACACTCGTAAGGACGCGATTATAATATGCTTGCGTCGTATGGGACCCATTCACGAAAAAAAATATTAAAAAACTGGAAAACATAAACAGGCTTGCCGTCCGCTACATATATAATTGTTATGGA
This sequence comes from Dermacentor variabilis, assembly GCF_050947875.1. Taxonomy (NCBI): domain Eukaryota; kingdom Metazoa; phylum Arthropoda; class Arachnida; order Ixodida; family Ixodidae; genus Dermacentor; species Dermacentor variabilis. Next base: position 88,588,848 of record NC_134572.1, on the reverse strand, counting down.
CGTTATGACTCTCCCTCTCAATTGATTAATGAAAATAATATTGCCACCCTAGAATCCCGATGAAAGGTAGCACGCCTAACATTGCTTTTCCGCCTTTGGAAAAGGGAACTACAACTTGGTCATTCACCCTGTCTCCAGCCGCTACCAGCTAGAGCTACCAGAAATTATCACCCCGACAAGATAACCCCTATTTTCGCGCGTACAAATTGCTTTAAATATTCCTTCTTTCCTAGAACAATAAACGATTGGAACTCTCTGCCGACCGATGTATTCCTGCACAATAACATATTACATGCCATTGAAAAACTGCATTTCAAATAAACATGTGATCGCATGAGTACTTTCATGCGTGTTAGCATGAAAAAAGAAGAACAACCTGTGTAAACTGTGCAAAACTGTGTAAACTGGTACTGCAAATATTTCTCTACTTTCAATTCAATCCCTTGCATTGTATGCTTGTAGAATGTGTTTTCTATGTATTTATATCATCCTTCAATGTACCTCATATGATTCAATGTATTTCATATTTCATATGCACTTCATTTCTTTGAACGTATTTACATTACTCTATGAACGTATTCTCTCCTGCCTGGGTCACAAGTTGGCCTGCAGTATTCTGTAAATAAATAAAATAATAAATAAAAATAAATCTGCGCTTCACGTGCTCATCCATGTTCCTCCCTATTGACCCTTGTTCGAGCTGTTTCTTTACACTAGCACAAATAAGATCGAACTTATTTGACGGATTACGTTCACAAATAGCTTTCTGATTACTTTTTTTTTTTCATCTTCGATTATCTTCCGTAAGCGCCCACGAAGGTATACAGCCGGAATAACGCGGCTCCAAGCTTCGAAGTAACGTCGAGGTCAAGGCTAAATTAACACGCGCATGCGACAAACGCTCTTTTGCGTCCTGAACTGTCCTGAACGTAACCCTCAACCGACCAGCCTTTCTTTTCTCCGTGTACGTTCCAACGGGATGCGTGGCTGCAGCAGCCATCACTTCGACTTTATTTAGGCCCGACAGTATCCGAGGGCAACGCGCGCCCGCATGCACCATACACGCCGCCTCGTGCTGCGCTCTCAGCTTTGCCAAAGTGCTGCCCTAATTGTTGCAGCAATTACGGCGGTCCAGAGAACAGACCACGCTTCCATAACGGCTCGAGCCTTTCGGAACAATGAGTCGTCACTCCGCCTCCCCCCCCCCCCCCCTTCCCGCCTTCGGTGTACACAACGGACGCTTTGTTATAAGCGGCCGAAGTCCCCCAATATACGGGCCGTCGCCGCAGCGCTGTCGCGCACCGATCGAAAGCGCCGTAATTTACCCCCGCACACGCGCATCGGCGCCCAGCGACGAGTCGAAGGTCGGGGAGACGACGACGACGGATCGCTTGATGGCGGAAAATTACAATAGCCCGGGCACCGGAATACTGCGCAACGCAACGCGGTTTTGTTCTTTTCGTTTCTCTTGTTTTAATCGAGAGTTTCGAAAGTCGACGAACAGGAATGCAGCCGCTATATGGACAGAGATCACCCCACCCCCCCACCCGCTCGCCCAATAACTTTTCATCCTGTCATCTTCATTTTGTTCTCGCACGAGCGCATGAAAACGGAAATGGGGGGGGGGGGGGGGGGGCGGAATACACGGAGAAAGGCTTCGTTTCAATAGTTAAACAGTGGGACGCGTGCTTATGCAAGGTCGGTAATCGCGGTAGTTTTCTGGGTAAATGAACACGCGACGCGTTACGAATTCATGAAGAAAAATTACACGTCGGACAAGGTAATTTGCGGAGGAAACACACAAAGTTGGCTCCCTTAATAATCAACCCGCAATCGCGTTTGTTAATCAATGGTCGATAGCAAGGTTTTTAACGAAGAGAAGTCTATGTCACTGAAATTGAGAGTAATGATGAAGCGTCCTGTACCTGAAATATTCACGATTAGAGAGCGCGCGCTCTCGGAGAGTTGATTAATGACGCTTAAGTACGAAGCAAAAAAGAAAAGAAAAAAACGCAACTAAATCACCGTCGGGTACTTGTGGTCACGTCTGGAAGCGAAATTTCGAAAGAGAAAATTGAGCTTGCAAAAGTACGATGGACATGCGCCACACCTCTCTGGTAACTAAAATTGGAAATGGATGAATCCTATCTAAAATTTGGGAAACACTAGTGATAGCCCTAGTTTAAACTAAATCTTCCTTAGCCTTCCTATCTATAGGCACGCGTGTACCTCAGATAGCCTAAGAGAATTATTCATCCTATCAGAAATAGCAGGCGTTACAATTCATCTCCCAAACAAACTTAACTTTCCATTATCTTCATTTCACCAAGTTATTCAAACGCGTACATGCACACTACATTCGCACGCTGCACACAAATGTACTCGCATTTTCTCCTGCCTTTCGTTTTTTCTTGTACTCTGATACGCAGCCGCATCAAACATACTTTTCTGTCTGCACTAATGTACTGCACACAAAGCAGCTAGCACCACACACAAAGATAAAAATTCCGTTAAACAATGGAGCAGTTGCACATTTATAAAACAGCAGCGTTACTTTTACGAGCCAATATTCACGATTGCGTCACTAACCGACGGAGAAAGCCATACACCGTTTACGGTATACGTATTCAGTATATGCATGTTGCAATCTATACCTTTTCGTTTCGAATGTTTCGTTGGCATGAGCAAGACATTCAATGCTATAGGAAGCCTTAGCCATCCTGCATAACTCAGTAACAACTCTGCAGTTTCATTTCATTGTTCGAAAAAACCACAGGGTAAATAAATCGATGACAGTTATATAAGCAGACGTTCGTTTTCATGCTTGCTCCCACAAGTGTGGGCCCGAAGTAACGACCTGACTTTATTGCCTTTATTCCGATCCTTCCGTCTCAACGGAAGAACCTGCAGCAATGTAATATAAAGGGGAGGGGTGGGGGGAGAGAAAATGGCGTGAGAGCGAGACACAACTGAGAGAGCTCGGAGGACTTAGCGCAAGACCAGTCATTACAGTGGTGAAGACAGCCACACAGACAAAGGCGTAGAGGCGAGCAGCGCATAAAAGAGGGCCGCCCTATTTATAAGCGAAAGTTGTGAAACAATCATACCCCAGTCTGATGGTTATTGAAGAGAACTTCGTCATGAACAACGGGGAATAAAAACAAGTCTGGTTCATCAAAAACGGCGAGCAGAGGCAGAACGAAACACCGAGGAAAATATAGAACTAAGAATAAATTGCATGACGCCGCAGCCTGGCAGGCGAGCACTATACAGGGGTAAAAATATAATAATAGTGCAGTATAAGCGAACAGAATGAGAGTAACAAGAAAATAGTAAGTCATATAAAGGAGCCAATGGTACGGCGGGAGATGGGGCTCCGGAAATTAGGTTATCCCTTCGCCAAAGTTGAGGGCGGGTCTGAATCGCATAAACCCTTCTTGCTCCTCACAAGCGCCGTAAAAAGGAACAATGAGAGAGGAGAAAGCAGGGAGACGACGGTAGTATGAGGGGGGGGGGGGGGGCGCTGTTAAAGCTGCAGTTTACTGGCAAGCGAGTGACGCGGAAACAGACGAGAGACGCAGCCCCTATGCTCACGTCCGGCTTCGCTTTGTCTCTTCTGAGTTTGCGCCGAGTCGCTATAACTGTATACTGTTGCAACAACACTGACTCCAAACGCGCAACTTCTACACGAAGCCAACGGAAACAAAAACCTTGGGAAAGAGAAACACAACACAAAAGAGCAGTGAACGAAGGAATAGTCCTGCGTAGCTTTAGCCGTTCATATCTGCGTCGATTTGGTTAGCGTGGTCGGAGAATAGTAAAGAAAGACAATCGGCACTTGCTGAACAACGCTGGATCTCGGACTGCGGAAGAAAAAAAGAAGCGCTCTGCTTTCGAACTGCCCTAAACAACGCTTACCAGATTGAGTGGACTACCAGATCGAGTCGAGGCTTGTTGTTCGAACAAATCACATTTGGGAGAGCTCTGATAAATTCATACCGTGGTATCTTTACTCAAGCCTCAGTCTAATTTACAAGTGCTGCGGGCGCGCTAACATGAAAACGCAATCATTCTGTGTTACTGTGCTCGCTTCGCACGCTGTTTTATATCTCATGTGGTAGCATTAGATATAATGCGTCGGTAAGCCTGACGCAAAAGAGAGACCTATTCCCGCATCAACTGCAATATTCTCTTACAGGGTAGATTACGCACAAGTCAGGAAATCTGTTCGCATTAGATTACAACGTTTCTTCAAGAAGAAATAAGAGAGTGAACAACTTCGTCTCAGTTGACCTCTTTCACAAAAGGCTACTTCCCGGCATTTCCGCATCGCCTGCAACGAGGAAGCAACATCTACAGTAAAAGCGCCACGTGTGAGGTGCAAGTGGCAGTAGGGAACTTTGAACTGCTATCATTTCTAAAGGAAATGTTGCATTGTTTTCTTGAACTAAACTGTAGAAAGCTGTTTTCTTCCTATGTGAATGTGATGCACAGCCGGCTCGCACGATCGCAAGTCGGGTTCAGATCTTTTTGGGCAACGCTGCGAACTTTTTTACGCTTTCTTCTAAAATGTCGGCCTCCGAATCGATGTAAACGAATGTGTCCGTTGGTATTCTATTGATTCGTTATACGTACTTTTGACACAGTAATATAAAAAGTCTTAGAAATTGATAACTTTTTTTTCTTCAGAGGCAGACCTTAAAACATCATGGGCCAAGTTGGATTCAGCACAGTCGCGGATTAGACTACTGCAGATAAGCTTCGGGGTCGAGAGAAATAGCCAAGCGGACATCAGCATGCAGGCGCCAACGGCTTGCACTATGCACGTAGTAATTATTTGTCTCCCATTTCTTTCTTTATTTATTTGTGTCTGCTGAGACGAAAAGAGTGAATAGCTTGCATAAATATGCGCGAAGGAGAGTGCGGAAGCTGAGGGCGAAAACGCAGTGCACTCTAGCTGTTAGACGCTCGGCGCGGGCGCTACGAGCGCCCGGAAAAATTTTAGTCGAAGCGCTCATCGTTGTACTCATTTAATTGAATAACATACATGGTTACAGTTTAGTATATGGCGTCCCAAACTTAACACCGCCACGGTGATCTGGTAAATTAGTTTAAGTAAAGAAAGCTAACCAACTATGGAATGATACACAATATATGACATCCGGCTCTTCAACAAAAATGCGCATAAGTAGAAGACGTCTGTGTAGCGGAAAAGGGAAACTAAAAGCCTTTTTTAACTTCCAAGTGCGCTTCTCTGGATTGCACATTTCTACAACTAATGGCGACACCGGTGGTGATTCAAATGGCAGCGAAGTGCTATAGCTGCATAGGGCGGGGGGCTTATAGGTGGCGCGTGTTTCTTTAAGAGAGCCACGCCTTCCTTTCCCGTGTCATAAGACAGGCGTAGTGAACGCGCGCGCGCTGCTTGCAAAAAAAAAATTACGTCGCCGGTAGCTTGGTACGCGGGAAAGCTACAAGTCTTGCAATTATGAAAAGGGTACACTGCTGGAGTCTGCGCTCTTGTATATCTCAATCCGTGCGTTGCTGGCCCGTTACACGCTTGCCTTTCTCTCTCGCCTTCATCACGCCTCGCGCGGCTTGCGCAAACAACCGGACAGGAACCGCAAATCGGCGCGGTATAGTCCCGGGTTGGACCCTGGAAATGCGGGGTCGCCGTGTAGTTCCGGGGAGAATGGGAAAGCACGCCTGCCGCCGCACCTGGCAGTCTCAGGGAGAGGACGACGCACCCCAACCCAGCATCGTGCTCATGTGGTCACGAACCCACGCGCCACTGCTGGCATGCTCACCTGCAAAGAGAAGAAAGAAGAGAAAACGACAGAAAATCAGGAATTTTCGCTTTCTTTTTTTTTTCACGGACAGGTGAACACGCGAAGGGCGTTCTTCGAATAACGCCCACGGTGCGATGGGTTAAGCGACGCTATTATGACTCGCTCTGCGGTTTTGCTTCGGCTTACGAGAGGTATCGTTCGTGTCTTTACGTTCGTCTTTCAGTCACGATGGATGCTCTTTCGGGTAAATGTCAGCAAGTAAACTTTGTTTCTTTCGTGCTTCCTTCACCTACTAACAGTACAACAAGACGACAAACATGCTGTCGCTTATACCTCAAAGCAGGCGTCGTCGAACCCAGAAGGATACTAACTTCCAAACTACATAAAGTTTACTGTGCCATGGATTCAATGCGAGAAAGTAGACCAGCACATCTTTTTCAGGTATGCTAGCAACAGCCTTCCTGGGATATAAAGACAGGCAAGATGTGAACTCAAATGTGAACTTATACAATCTTCTTTGCACGATTACTTTGTATACTAACGGCTGCCTTCAGCGGGCAGGGTTGCACTTGTTCGACAGGTAGAACTACATTCAGTACATGAAGGTAACCGACATGAGTGCCCGAGTGAAGATACGCGGCACGTTGCTTAGTGCATGTGAATGAGTTAGACTCATGTGTTGTCTCTCTCTTTCTTTCACTATACCCCATCGCCCACCCTACGCGTAAGGTAGAAATCTGTACTAAGTTTAGTTAACATCCCTGCCTTTGCTCTCTTCTCGTTGTTTCTCTATTTCTCTCAAAACTAAAATGCATGCGTACACACTCCACGCCACAATAAATATAGTACCGATGGATAAAGAGCTGGAGTGATAAGCAACGTCCCAATGGCGCTACAGAGATGCATAATTGTAAAAACACAACACAATCCTTATCATGGTCACAAGGTATCCCAACAGATGCACTTACGTCGATTAAATAGAGAAAAGATTATGAAAGAGAAACGCAAGCCCAGCGTGCGTAGGCTATATACCTTCAATCTTGGAATTTAGCCACCTGCAAACATGGGGCGCCGCGCAATCGCAACTCCAAGCGCTATCAAATTTTCACACCTTTGCTCGGACTCTCCATGCTCACCTCTGCAGCTTCTTTTCCTTCCCATTCATCATCGACAGTGATGTTGTCATCTTCTCCATTTTCCTATTCTTCCTTTATTTTCTCTATGCCCTCTGCCTAGCCTGCATCTCACATGTCTATACTAGGCTTCGCTTTGCCGTCAGCCCACTCTTCTAACCCGCTGACTCTCCGCTCTTTCAATATCCTCCCACTCTGTCTTTTCGACCATGGCCACTGATGCTTCCGCCTCTAACCCTATTTCTTCTTATTTTGGGCTGTTTCTTCTGTTTTTCCTTCCATTGCCTGCAGTACTCAGACTGCCAAGCACCTTCACCCAATCTTTACTTTGCCGCCATTCAACCCCCCTCCCCTCTCCCCCCTCCTGCCTCGCCTCACGCGTTCTTTCCTTATCCCTCCTGCGTTCCCCATCTGCGTCCACATCCAGTATTTCGCTCTCTCATCTTCGTCATCTTCGCGCATTCGGTTCACCCGTTTCCTCGTGCTCGGACGACTCCGAGTGGCGGACGGAGCCGAGCGAGCCGCGGGCAGGAGGCGGCGGGCGCGTGATCCGGACGCGAGCCGCGCGTGGCCCCGTCGTCCGGTCCCGGGTCAATCCATCATATCGCTCTTCCGCCAGAGATAAATGCCAGCCCCGCGAGTCCGGGGCTTCGGCCATTTTGTGACCAATCTATTTCGCGACCCGCTCGCTCGCTCGAGTCCTCGTTCGCCTTTGCCATTCATGGCGACGGCAGCGCGAAGGGAGGTGAAACACCCTCTCTTGCGTCTCCTCTTAGTACACCTGTACGCCTCGGCACTGGAGCGCCCTTCGCGATTTCGTTCGCCTCATCCCTGGGAGACACCGCAGCATGAGCGAAAAAGAAGGGGAAAAAAGGGAAGGAAGGAGGAGATGGAAATGATGAGAAGAGGAGGAAGGAGCGACTTGAGAAACAAACAACAGCTGAACATCAAAAAAAAAAAAAGGAAGGCTGCGAGAAAAATAATTCTGAAAGTAGACATTCAGTGCAAACGGACGCGAGAGTAGTTCCTTGTCTGTGATTCTGGGGGGCAGGTTTCTTGCATGAATCGTTCAATTGCAGTGTCTTCCTCTTCTGTCCGTTCTTTCGTTTTCTTTCTTGTTATGTCTTTTTTATTTCGGCGTATTTATTGGGGAGCCGCGCTTGGTGCAGTTTCGCCGGCGATTCAGCAAGAAACGCCCAATCCTGGCGGCGTTATAAGGAAATAAAAAAGGGGAGGAATGCGAAACCAACTTAAAACGAGAGAACGAGGAGTGTGTTGCAACGGGGAAGCTGCCAGGGGACGGAAGGGTTAACGTTTGGAAAAGGAATGGTCGCTTGGAAGCGAATTCCAGGATTTATGTTCTCCGCCGGCTTTCTCAGTCCGAACTACTTCAAAGAAACGAAGAAACGCGAATGAAAGTGGCGTGGCCGAAAACGAAAGCTACAGGACCACCGTGTAGTCAGCTAAAACGGCAGCGAGTAAAGCAAAATGCGTGACATTCTGGGATTGATGACGGCTCGCTGCTGCTATACTAGTGCCACCGTGCCGACTTTGCCAGTGCTGCCACGACGCGGGGAAATCAGATGGTCTCGTGCCCAGCTTTCGTGCAATAGAGAAAATAACGAAAACAAACGCGAGGTTCTCTTTTTCCTCGCTGTATATTGCGGCGTTTCTGGATGGAGTGGTAAAAAGAAGGCGAAAGAAGGACACGGGATAAAGCCGTCTTTCAAGCAAGCGCTTGGATAATGTGAGGGAGACGTCAAGACCTGCCTCTTGGCACTGAGAAATGGTTTGCATATGCGGTGCGCCCGGGAGCGTTGTCGCCCGAAAAGCGCACTTCGCGAGCAAGGACGCGTGTATACTTTGTTGTTTTCCTTCTTTTTTCAGTTTGCCAACAGGCGCGTTGCATATTGGCGCAAGCTTCCCCAGACCGACTCTGCGATCGCGTGTCAAGACGGAGTGCGAACGAGTGTGGAAGCTGGCGACACTCACGCGGCCCCGATGAACTTCACCCCTGGCCTTCAATTTTTCTTCTTCTTTCGTTTACAGCTTGGTAGCGGTAGCAGGTCGCACAGTTACACGACAGACAGCGCGTCTGTGACGCCTGCTTGTAGAGCACAGCTCTTCCGTTCCTGCGCCGAGCGTCGGCGTCCCTCGGTGTAGCCGAGTGAACGAGCACAGGTAAGGTTGAAAGAGCGAACGCGCAGAGCAGCGGGCCGATGATAGAAGGTGAGAGCGAAGAGATCGCGAGGAGAAATTATGGGGTTTTAAGTGCCAAAACCACTTTCTGATTATGAGGCACGCCGTAGTGGAGGACTCCGGAAATTTCGACCACCTGGGGTTCTTTAACGTGCACCTAAACCTAAGTACACGGGTGTTTTCGCATTTCGCCCCCATCGAAATGTGGCCACGTGGCCGGGATTCGATCCCGCGACCTCGTGCTCAGCAGCCCAACACCATAGCCACTGAGCAACCACGGCGGGTGAGATCGCGAGGAGGAAAGCGGAGAAGGGGGTGCAGCGGAAGCGCGAGTAGGAAAGCAGGCGAAAGACCCAAAATTCGCATTAAGGATTATTGTAATCATGGTGACTTATTTTAATATTTTTAGTGTTCGTTAGCGCTTGAGTGATCGTAATACGTTGTTTTCTTTGCCCTTTCTTTAAATATTGTCATTGTCGCCTTCGATTAGCATATTCTCGCTTGCATGTTATGGGATTGAAGGATATTCGGGAGCGTTCATGGCTTAAACACTGAAAAGAAAAACGGCCAAGGAGCAGGAATTTTAGTGTGCACTGAAGCGCGAACCTGCGGGAAATCAAAGTCGTAGTCAATACAAGAGTCACGGTGGCGTTGAAGAAGACTTACGACAACGCAATGCAATGTACAACTTAGAACAGTCCAGGTAAAAGGATCAGCGCAGGCGAAATAAAAAACGCAGTAAAATATTAGACAGTGTGCCTGCGCAGAACGACAGTATATAACTCCTCCATGTCATTGATGAAACCACTTAGTGGGAATGTTCTTTTTTTAATGTTAATGTAATTTTCAAAATAACGATTAGATGACAACAACAACGCGCTTGGAATTTTCTTGCGCACACAGGGCACAGAACACACACACACCGGCTCTGTCGTAATCGTTTTGTGAGAAATCGCCATTTTATCTGAATTCATTTTTGCAATCTCCGACGAACTCTGCGTGGTTGCTCAGCGGCTATGAAGTTCTGCTCATATTTAAGAACACGCCGATTCATCTTCCAGTAGCGTTGTCAAGGTTTCGATTAATGCCAAGTGCAACGAAAGATGAAACATCTACTTAGCTTGAAATCCACATTATAAGAAACCGCATTCTACAATATTTATTTCAGTATCAGAGACTATGGTGTCCCTTAAGTATGCACCCCACCTCCGAAAAAAAAATAATAAATGGAAGAAAACGCAATCAACGTTAATACTATATTATATTACTTCAAGGTTGTTTTATATTCTTCTTTTATAGAATATAGCAAGAAAGATTTAGGTATGTGTTTTTCTAAGTGGGCAATGTATTATATGCAGATGCATGAACAGCATTATTTTTTCTTTCTTCCGCAGTGCTAATTTTGGAGGAGGCACAACGTCTCTACAAAAGCGTGCATTCGCAGATTGTACATTCTGTCATCCCGCAATTCTTTTCCTGCAACGACTCCTCAATGGTCGGCTACTGTGACGCCTGCGTTGCGATCTGTCTTTTTGACTGGAACCATTGCTTCTCATTGAAAAGACATTCAATCATTACATCTCTCGATTTCTTGACATGTAGAAACTGAAAGCTACATAACCGCTGCGCCGGCTTCTGCTCTTCTCCTGATCCCAGGCAGCCAGCTGGCCTGCTTGCAAGTCCGCCTCCCGTGGTTGTACCGGCCGGTAATCGCCGGAGAAATTTGGCGGAAGGGAGGGCTGATGCGGGAATCATCAGTTCGGTATTAATCTTCACGTGTCGTCGCCTCTCGAACCGCATTACTCGGGCGACGTTCCTGATGACTTGAAAATCTCCATTGTTTGTTGACGCGTCGACTGTGCCCGGAGGCAAAACACAGCGAGAAACAAGGCAGCGCCACCTCACGACGCCTCGTCGTCGCTTCTCAATCATCGCGCTCTGCCCTCGGTAGCGCTTCGCGTGAAGACGGATCCTGAGAGGGTGGAGGGCTGGAGGGGGACGGTAGTTTCTAATTTTAGCCTACGGAAAAGGGAGAGCGAACAATGGAACAACGCTGAAGCCAAGGCCGGCGCATGCACTCTGAGGAGTGAATGAAAAAAACAAAATATACGGTTCAAGACAGCACGGTGGATAGCACGAGAAAATAAAAAAAAAAAGAAACAGAAAAGGAAAAGAAAAAGCAAGGGCAAGCAAACACGAATCTAGAGTGGTTGAATGGAGTGAAAGGAAAAGTGAGCAAAAGAATGAACAGACGAACGAGACAGGAGTTTGAGACCAGTAAAACTAGAAAGACTCGCAGCAATTTCTCAATGATCCAACTGCTTCATTCATCCCTCTTTTCACCTTCCTTCCTCGAGCGCGGCGGCGCACTTGATTTTCATCGCCGCGACTCCCTTTTCAACGGGGAGCCTCGGTCCCTGTGCAGAAGCTGAGAAAGCCGCGTTTTATGACAAAAGCGGGGACTGTCCTCACTTGCGGCGCCGGCGACCGCTGCTGCGGGCGGCAAGAGCGCTGCGCCCACGGAGTCGCATCAGCCCCGCCAGCGCTCCCTGGGCCGCTGCTCCGGCGTAGACAACGCACCAATAGTTCGGTGCACTACTGCCGAAGCTGAGAGCCCGAAGGGGTGAACTACGTTTCACGTGCACAGGCGCGGTGCCTAACCTACGCGGTTTTGCGATTGATCGATTCAGTGATATTGGTGAGTTTATCTAGGTATTAACTACTTAGGAAAGTTACAAGCTAGGAGTAACGTAACACCAAAAATTGTAAATGAAACGCAGCGACCTCTATGTAACGCGTGCAATCCTTTCTCTCTCTTCTTCTTCTTTATTTTTTGAACTTAAGTTGGTGCACACAACATTACGGCGTCTGCAACGTCACCGAGAATTGTTTTCTTCAATTATTCGTTTCCAGCCTACGTGTATAAGCACTGTCTCACGGTGTTAGGATCTAAATTTGGTACCAGTTTTTAACTCGGCAACCGAGATAAAAGCCACAATTATTAACGCGGCCACAGGTGGAGACTGATATAGACTGATGTATGGAATCTGACGTACCAAAGTGATCATGTGCCTACGAAAGACACCGTAGTGGAGGACTACGGATCAATTTTGATCGCCTCGGATTATTCATCGTGCACCTAAATCTATAAGTACACGTGCGTGTGTGTTTTTTTTTTTTATTTTGGCCTTCTAGTATCATTGGAATGTGGTGGCTGCACCAGGAATCGGACCCGCGACCTCCTGCTCAGCAGCAGAGAGTCGGCCACTAAGCCACAGTGGCGGGCGGCGACAGCCGGCAGGCAGTGCATCCTTGTTCCGTGTCGCCCGCAACCTTAAGAAAGAAAAAAGAAAAAAATGCACGCTCTCTTTTCGACGCGAACTGCACCGTACTGGCCCAAAAGCACGCGCGGATCTGGCTGCTACTCGTCGCTTCGCGTGCGGTGTAGACGACCTCGCACAGGGCGCCCCGCTTGACACCGGGGGCCCGCAGCCGCGAATGTCGCGCATATTTTATAACGCAGCGTGTTTGCTGCCAACCGAGGGAGGCTTAGAGAGAACCAAGTAGAGAAGAAAGCGGGTCTCCCGCAGAAGAGATATTAGATTGCCTCCGCGCAGGAAGGGAAGACCGCGAAAGTTAAAGGGGGTATCAAAAAAAATATATATATATATATAGGGGCAAACAGCGGACTCCCCAGTCGTGTTTTCCTGTTTCGCAACGCAATTCGGCCAGACCGTTAGTGCGGCTTTCCAAAAAAAAAAAGAAAAACTTTGCTCGAACTTATTTTATTGCTTCCCCTGTTCTTTCTTTAAGTTTATTTTCCTTTTCTTCTCTTCTTTGTTGTAATGTTTTACTGCGCATTTCAGATGCACATTACGTGGACCTGTAAGACACCCCTTTCGGGCACATGAATTATTCGTTCCGTGGACCTCGAAACATAACGATTATGTATATATACATAAAATAGTTGCAGAATGGTTGTTATACATACCAGAATAACAGTCTCATGGTCAGCTGCGACCAAGATAATCTTTTTATTTAGTTTCACTGAGATCACGCTGTTGCTGTTGAGTCATTGTTGCGTCTTTCACAGTGTGACTCCTTTCCTAGGAGCACTTACAAGGTGAGCATTCAGAAGCCAGATTTCGGTCGAAAGTACGCTGCAAGTTTTACTCTAAGTTTACAGTTCTTGTACTTTGCTTGCCTTCAATGTCTCGTAGCTTCCAACCTTCTGTGGTACGTGCCACTTGCCTAGATACTAAATTCTTCACCCACAGACCGATTCTTCTTCTGCCTTATTCAAGTCAGTTTACAAAGGTGGTTGTCTTGGGCCTTTGTATTATCGTTATAGCTACCTCGTCATAAGTGTTACTTGCCTGAATACCATCTCGTACATAGACGCTGTCTACATCTCTGCGAAGGGTCGGCAAGTCTGATGCAAAACGTTCCCAGGTTTTTTTTTTTCTTCTTTTCTTTCTTTTTTCTTTTCTTTATCATGGTACTAACCCTACCCTCCGCCCCTTCCGCATAATTTGCGCTTGTTAACCCAGACTCGACGGTCCACCTGTGAGATAGGAGACACTTGCTTGTGTGATGTACCCCATTTTCACTCGGCGTTACGGCTCACCTTTATCTTTTATACAGCTTCCTCTTCCATTTCGCCAAAGGCACTCAGGCCTGATTAATACAGAAATCGGTTATGGAATCCACGGGATGCGCGAGAGCGCACCCCACGTGCATAATATCACCATTGGATGCTTTCAGGTGGCGAACGGCAGATAGGTTAGGCGTTTTCCGCTGCTTGCCATTATTACTTGCCCCACCCCCATTCCCTCTCCCGGCCCAACCCTGTTTCCTAATAGCGCAGGCAATATTCCTGTCCCTACGCGCAATGGGCTCCGTTCAACTTACTTTTCTATCCTATAAATGAATGACGCTTGGTGGTGAGTCATCGCGGCGCGTTAATATATTGCCCTCGAGGGATAAAACGCGTCCCCGCTTACGCTCAATTAATCGACCGATGGCAACTCGGAAATGTGTGAAGTGCTAAAGTAGGCAGCGGGGATATCTCGCGATTTGCGCTTTATGATGCTCCTTAGCGGCTAGAAAACATTTCCCCCACGCCACTACCGTGCACATTCGTGTTCTACTCGACGTCGCTAACCCGTTCCCTCGTGCAGAAGTAGTATTGCGGCCCAAACTGCAGAGTTTCTGGGCACTAAACTGGAAATTAAATTGCGCCAAACTCATTTCGGCTCTTGCGCGCCCCCTTCAGTTTTCGTTTTGCGATTAGAAGTCATGCTGTTTTACTGGGTTTTCAGATATGGCATCCGGCGCTCAAGCAGCGTTTCACGCGACACCTCTCTTTACTCGTTCGCTGCCGGAAGCGAACGGATATATAATTAAATTTATTTAATGTTACATCAATATCAAAAAGGTGAATCAAACGCAAGGACCGCGAAAAATCCGTCTTCTTGCAACACCTTCCTGCAAGATAGCAAGACTCCTCATAGATGTCATCTTAAGCAATCTCTCGTCACCGAATCAAGGTCCCGACGCAGTTTGATGACGATCAGTTTTTCTTTGTGTGTGTGTGTGTTTGTGTGTGTGTGTGTGTGTGTGTGTGTGCGCGCGTGCGTGTGCGTGTGTGTGTGTGTGTGTGTGTGTGTGTGTGTGTGTGCGTGCGTGCGTGCGTGCGTGTGTGTGTGTGTGTGTGTGTGTGCGCGTGTGTGTGTGTGTGTGTGTGTGTGTGTGTGTGTGTGTGTGTGTGTGTGTGTGTGTGTGTGTGTGTGTGTGTGTGTGTGTGTGTGTGTGTGTGTGTGTGTGTGTGTGTGTGTGTGTGTGTGTGTGTGTGTGTGTGTGTGTGTGTGTGTGTGTGTGTGTGTGTGTGTTACGTAGATATAAGACATCATTTTTTGTGTACCAGGATACCTGGCATCACATGACGTGCAACAACACAGTTGCCCCGATCGCTGTTTAAGTGTTTGCCTCCTTTCTAAAGAAAGTTCGATCCTGCCAACGCCAATGTGAGTGAGCCCAGTTATTATACCGGCCGCATGCCACGAAGTGCAAAAATTATCACCACTCCAGCCACAGCGCGAAAGCTGAGCGAAAGCAGTCGTGTGGCCTCTCCGTCGTCTCCTATCCGAGCTAACAGTGCATTCCTGTAGCTGAACGAGAAGCGATCATGAAAAACGTGATTTCACTGAGAGTCTGCTGTTTATGAGGCGCGTGTACATATAACGGAGGAGGCCGCAAGAGAACTAAGCTACAAACACTCTTAGCAAAATACAACTGCATATAGTTATCTCTTTCTGTCTGGTTTGTGATCCCTCGCGCAGGATATCATGCCAGAAATTCAAGATGAATTACTTCCCTGTCTTCCTTCTATTTCACTCTAAGCAAAGATGGCATCGAAAAGCGTGAGACATTACACGATTCCTTGGTTTGCTGCCGTGCACAAAACAGCGTCAGGCCCTCTCGAAACTTGTCGCAAAGTCACATCGTGCGAAACCATCATTTTCATCATGAAACCATCATGGAAAAGGCCGAGCAAAAACGTTGTATTCCTCCGCGATTTGGGAATCCAAGAAAAGCACTGCTACATTTCTTGAGACGCATCAGCCGCTTTCGACGAACAGAACAATGACACTTCACCAAATGTGTGTGCAAGTACGGCATAAACTCTCATTTTTCTTACATTGCAGCCCCTTCTCATGTCGCCGCCCCAGCGCAGAGTAGTCAACCAGGCTTAGTCTAGTTAACCTCCTTGCCTTTCCCTCATGACTTCTCTCTCTCTCTCTCTCTCTCTCTCTCTCTCTCTCTCTCTCTCTCTCTCTCTCTTTTAGCAGCCGTAACAATACGTGCACCCTGTCTCTGAATCTCGCGAAATCCACCCCCGCCATTCCTCCCTTATTTTTAGTTTTGCAATCCCTATTTCCAGGAATGGATCCATCATGTTTTCCACAACAGCAGCAAATCCTCAAACACTTTTCTTCGCGGTGTCGTGTTAGGTAAAATACCAACGCACAATACTTCAGTCACCGTAACGTCGAGATAAGACACAATCGCAAAATGCTATTTCAAAACGAAAGTGAACCGCTCAGTTAGGTAGACTCCGGCCCTCATGTAAAACACGGAAGCTATCAGACAAAAAAAGGCTTTGGGCCAGCTTTCGAGGAGCTTAGATAAGGATGTCGAAACGTAAAGGCCCAGGTATGCGGACGCCAAAACACTTGTCAGGCTTTCGCGGTTTACAACAAAGCGCATATTCCAGTGAGTGGTTCGAAGGTATAGTGTTCAGAGAGTGGTTTGCACTATAGTACAAGGGGCTGCCTTGTAAAAGCACAAGTGGCTCGTTCACAGTGGTGTGATCTGGCACGAACGCAGGTGAGGAGAGAAACTAAATGGTAAGTCTTTCCGGAGAAAACGCGACGGGGTGGCCCTTACGACCGAAAACGTTTTGTTAGCGAGTCGGCCTATGACAACTGGTTCCACCAGTGCGGAATAGCACAGGTTCTGACAGAACATAAGAGTTTATGTTCCCTATCACGTCCTCTCGCCATAAGGTTTGCTAGCAACAACACAGTCTGCTCTGCTAGCTCAGCATCCATTCTGACACCGCTTTCTTTTTCTCTCTTTATTTAAAATAAATTTCCGGGCTTGATTAAGAAACGCGCGCTCCTTTAAGATAGGTTCTCGTCGGCACTAAATGAAACAGAGAGATGCTGAATATTAAACTCCAAACGACTAAAGGAGCAATGATATAGCAGGTCACGGACGAAGCACCGAGGTTTCTCTGCTGAGGAGGGCAAATTTTCGGGCTGAAAGCACTCGCGGCATCCCACGGGACGGGAGCTTAAGCGGGCGCGAGATTCTGACCGGAGGTCGGAGAGAAGGACAAAAAAAAAAGTAATAAGGGAGAAGGTGCACCGGAGGTCGCCGTAGCTTGAAGACAGTGCCCCTGGAAACGGTCGGGCGGGGACCGCGGTGAAGCATATTCATGCCCGCGCACACACTGCCCGCCGCTTCTCCAGAAAGGGGGAAAAAAGGCTATCAGGCGCTTCGCACGAGCAGCAGGCCCGGCCAAGACCCCTTCTCGCGTGAATTGATGATCCGCGCAGAGCCGCCGCCGTTGTCTTCCCCTCTCCTTCTCCACCAGTCGTGTCCCGGTTCCCATGGGCTCAATTAGGGAGAGGAAGGGTCCGCCGCTGATACAGCATCGCGCGCCGAGAGGGACGAGGCTGTGCAGAGTCGGAGCTGCCGAGTCCCCGCGCGCACGTGGAGTCATCGGGGGCACGCGCACACTCGCATTCTGGTCTCCTCGGCGAGGCGCCATTTCGGCCGGGTGACACCCCGCGCGCAAGAGGACTGTCGAGGTCTCGAAGCGATGCATGCTTCACTTGTGGTGACGCTAGCTCGAAACGAATCCGGCGTAACCGTGTGAGCAGTTGCTTCGTTTAAACTGAGCCCTTCCCTATGAAATAAACTCGGCCGAAAGTGCACTTGGCGTTTTCACCAACTATAGTCACAGTGGTATGGCGTGAGGGCACTCACGATATACATTGCCAGCATGCAACCACAAGGAAACCATTCCGTCATATTTTCGGCGTATTCTCCACCGGATCGTTAAAAAAATCAGTGTCCTTCCACTCTGTGAAGAAGGATGACCGGCGAAGCTGTGTATGTGGTCCCCTTAATGGCGAACTGCACCTCCGCCGCGTGTTTGCCCGGCATAGCATTATTTTCGGAATCTGCCCACGTATGGGGAGTTTTGCGTCTACGCACGGACACGATCCTGGGGGAACTAGCCCTTAACAGCTTCGCTGTGATTCGCTGTAAAATTAGTCACGTCTTCGTGTTTATTAATTCATTAATTAAATAATTAATTAGTGATCACAGATACGTAACCTTGCTTAGAGTGAATTACAACGAAGCGATGTACTCATTAATTAATTAGTTAATAACGCCGATGAACGCGGGAGCAGAGGCGATGGACGCCCACGAGCCATCTGTGGAAGACGACGACAACGCTGGAGCCAGTCGTGATGATGATAGTTCTGTGCTCACACAGACGCTATCCTCGGGGAAGTATCCTTTAACAGCTCCGCTGTAACAATCCAGCACAGACGACATTATTCAGGATTGTTAATGCGATCAGCATTGTTAGCCTACTAAACCCCACTGTGGTGAGCTATCCAACCGCTATCGCAGAACTATGTTAAAAAACACGCCCGAACATTGATTTCGAACCCGGCTCACTCAGCACATCAGTTCAATGCTCTACGCATAAGACCATGAAAGCTTGAATAGAAATCTAGCGCAAAATCCTTACCTACTTTCACCATGCAAGCCAGCGTTTACAGGCACTTGGAACATGAGTCACCTCACTTGAAAACAATTTACTCATCAAAGTGAGAACGCGCGCTATTCTAGCGACCAACGAAAATTAAGGTTTTTCGCCTGAAAATGAAACTTAGGCAATTCTGTGAGATTCACTCGACGGCAATTCTACAATGACACACGGGACCAAACTGGCTGCGGTTGCGATGCCGCGTGAAGTGAAGCTATCGTTGGGGCGTCCGAAGGTGCGCAATGTTGTCCGATACAAAATACAAGAGCTGAAGGTAGGCCTCGCTATGGTGTCTATCACTATATATAAAGCGGGTTGCAAAGCTTTCCTTAAGTTACCCGTCACTTAAGAATGTCTTACAAGCTACCCAGTGTTTGAATCCCACCGATGGTACGACCTGTTGGGAACTCGGCGCTGACGCCCGTGGTTGCACCTGGGTCGCAAGCCCCAAGGGTAGCGTTGGCCTGGCGGCCTGGGGTACAACTGGAAGCATCCGAAGGTCCCGGCAAAGCATGAGTCGACTGGTAACAACAAAACAACTTGTTTATTTTAACATCGCAAAGAGTTGGCGGTCAGGTTGACCGAAGTAGAGAGACGGGAGAGCACTTTACTCAACAGAAGAAATCGGAGCCCTTTTTTGGCGTCCGGGGGCAGCTGCTTTTATACTCTCTCAGTTGAGGGCAAGAAGGAACCCCTCAATAGACGAGCACGTGATTGTACAATGGGATAAGGTGACGCATACTGTCGTAGCGCCGCCGGTCGGGCACAAAGACTGGGAGGAGAAGGTGACTTCTACTGTCGTAGCGCCTCCGGTCGGGCACAATGGCTGGGAGGAGAAGGTGACTTCTACTCTCGTAGCGCCTCTGGTCGGGCACAATGGCACATACACTCACACACGCACATGAAGGCACGTGGCATCGGAACATGCCTGGACGCGCTTGGCGGGGAGCGTAGCGGCGACGCCGAACGGGCCAAAATGTCTGCCGCTTTGTTGCAGTCGCGCCGGCTAAACCGCGCGTCGTAGGCGAAACGTAGCACCAGCTAGAGGAACGAACTCTTCATATGTGCAGTTGGTAACGAACCCGAAGCAATAGAAATCTCAGAAAGATCATTACATAGTGTACATAAAGATGTCTTAAACAATACGATGTGTCGCAACATTGGTTGAAGGCTAATCGGATTGACACGTCGTGAAAATGTAAGCAGAAAAGAATTACACCTGTTCAGTGAGTGTTTAGAGAGAGTCAACTACTTTTCTGTACATGCACGTGGTATGACCCGAATTTCATCACTCTTGTGTGGACTGCGCATTAATTGCAACTGAGATAATAACGCACGAGCGTGTTTGCCGATGTCTGAGTTAACTTTCAAGATCACAGGCGCATTTACGCCCTTCGCACACGACTACAGTAACAATGGACCTGGGTGTAGCCATGTCCGAATCCAGAGTTAATTTCAGCATACGTAATGAGAGTAGTCGGGTGGCTTCACGATTTCCCTTGCCCTCCTTCCGGATGACAGGCATAGAGTGAGGTTACCGAAACATGAAAGAAATGGTGGGCGGCGGCTGTATTATTCACCCCCGCAGTATTAATAAGTTTAGCAGAGCAGTACCCACACGCAGTATATTCACCGACGCAGAGCCTTTGACGCTTGGCAGAGCCTTTGACGCGTCCTTGAATAACGAGGTTATGGGCGCCGTGCAAGATACCCCATATGCAGGACCGGAGAGGCAGCTGTAGCAGGGGGCTACAGACCGTGCCCGCATTAATTTGACACGCTTTGCCGAGCGGCTTTAATTTAAACCGCATCTCACCGAGTTACACTTTGAGGCCCATTGTGCCGATGCAGGAAGGAAGGCGGGTGGATCTTTGAAGCAACAAATACCCGAGCATTGAGCACTTCCAGGGCCACCCCGTCGTGATCCCATGCACCATTCGCCCACACTTTTACTCAATAAAGCCTTGCAGCGTTACAGAACCTGTAGCCCGCGTGTGCTAATTAGGGAGCAGCCTATAGAAAAGGGTGCGGGCACGAAATAATGAACAGCTTGCCGCGAGCAAAGCGCACGTAGGAGCACTACGTTAGAACGAACGGTTTCCATACGACGTCGGTGGCTATCGCGAATCAGTATACGAACTTGTTCGTGCCCAGTCGAACAATTGCATTAGTTTTCTGTAGTAGTTTTGCAGTATTTATCATGATAGCATTATCATTCCGCACCATTCTTGTAGAAATCGCAGGAAAATCATGTAATCTTGGATAGCATTTCTGGTTTTTGTTTCGTTGTTTCTTTCAGTTCAAAGTGACGGTCTCGCATCTATCGACAGCCGTGTTTATGGGAGAATTAATTTGTGACTTTCTTTCTATTCCCCTTTCCCCTACCCCCAGTGTACGGTAGCAAACCGGGTGCTCATCTGGTTGACCCCCCTGCCTTTCCTGTTCTTGCTTTCTCTCTCTCTCCGTCTTTCTCTAATTTGTGACTTAAACTGCAGATAGCAGATAGATAACGAAAAACTATCTTATCTGTGCGTGTGTGTGCTTATGTGTGTGTGTGTAAATTATCTCTTATGGGTGCACATACATACATACATACATACATACATACATACATACATACATACATACATACATACATACATACATACATACATACATACATACATACATACATACATACATACATACATACATACATACATACATACATACATACATACATACATACATACATACATACATACATACATACATACATACCAGACCAAACCAAACAAAACCGGCCCACATGAAAAGAATTTCAAAAAAACTATACGGAAACGTTACGAGCAGTGGAACTCGCATCGGTAGACGTTTATCCGTTCCTGCAATTTTCACAGCGCACTCATTAAATTGGCCACAGTATTTTTACACCACTGCAAGCTTCCTTCTTTTCCATCAATATTTGTACTTAACTCCAACCAAAATAATTAAACAGAAAAAAAAATAAGCGACGCTAACGACGCTAACAGGAGTTGCCTGCTATTAATCTCAAACCGACGTTAACGTTTCCATTTTTTCCCACAGACCTTTCAGTGCTCAACAGATGGACTCAAAAGAGCCCGCAGCCAGGGAAAATAAAAGAGAGATAACACCCCATTCACGACATACCCAAGCCGCGAAACTCTCCTCGTTCCATTAACGTTAAACAGAACTTAACTGCGGGAGACGGCACGTCACAGTAATGTGGGGCGAAATTGCTGATGCCGGTCGGCAAGTTAACGTCAAAAGAACGGCCAGAACACATTGCAAAGTTCTTAAAAATGTTTATGATCTTGAAGCAACTTATTGTGTGTATCGGAGGCACATGCTGACAACCGAAAGCTGCCAGGTTACAGGGCTTGCGTGATGCAGGTTTCCAGAAACACACTTACATGCAAGCACCCACCCACCAACACACGCACGCACGCACGCATGCACGTACGCACGCACGCACGCACGCACGCACACACGCACGCACACACACACGCACACACACACACACGCACGCACGCACGCACGCACGCACACACACACACACGCACACACACACACACACACACACACACACACACACACACACACACACACACATACACACACACACACACACACACACACACACACACACACAGACACACACACACACACACGCACACACGCGCGCGCTCACTCACCCATGATACTTCAAATGTGTATCAGGCGTATTCGATGCCCGAGCTCCAACGATGCAAAAATGTTCCGTTTCCGAACCCGCATCCGCTTTCACGGGTGGCGGGACGCGAAAAGTCCATTAGGTTGCCACGCACGCAATAAAAACGCCCAATAATTGGAAACGCTGATCCCCGTTATTACATCGCACGAGTGCTGTCTACGAACTCATCCCTGCCTCGTCATTCTCGTTATGTCTGAAAAAGCATCGTTTTCCTAAGAAGAAGGAGGGTTGTCTTCTACCTTTACAAAGAGGGATACAGCTTGAAAATTAAGTTTCGAGTAAAATGCAGTATGGCAATATTAAAGTGTTTGTGGTGCAAGCAAACTTAATTAAAGAGATTCTTAAAAGACATTATTATTAGATTGCAGAGTAGAAGACAATCATTCTTCATTAGATAGTGCTTTATTTGTTATTTTCGTTTCCCCATTTCTGTATTTATTTCTTTATTCCTTTTTTAACAACCATCATTCACGAAGGGAGAAGTGTTCATTAGGGAATGGCGAGGTAAGCTTCCTAGATTGAAGGTGGATACTCCAAATTTTTTGCGACTCGACAGAAAGATACCGACTTCTAATACAATAAAAAAGTAATGATGGTGCATGCGAATAAAACACGATGTAACCATCAACATAACACACACTTCTGACTGCTTCGCCTATGCACTATATGCACAGCTTCAGTAACTGAATATCTGCCAACACTGTGTACATTGCGTGCACAGCGAGGATACTGCATGCAAATCATTCCTGAAGCACTATACTATCCTACTACACAACTATTACACTACGTATCCCGTTTAACGACGCACGGGAGTTTCTCCTATAACATTTTTCTTAACAATTTTTTTTTCTTTGAAGGAGTTTACGTGTGCATGCATAGCACCAAAAATCAATTATATTACGCTAACTACAAACGCACCTGCGCAAATAAATAAGAACCCAAAAGTAAATTTGTGACAGAGTTGTTTCCCACTACTTATCATATAGAAATGGCAACATTGTCGACCCAGTATGTTTTTATACGTAAATTCGTACTGGCATACGAAATATGCGTCACTTTTTTTTTAGTACATGTCGCAAGTTTGTTATAACGCCTCGAAATTAAGATTTCTAAAGAGCTA
Source organism: Dermacentor variabilis (assembly GCF_050947875.1). Taxonomy (NCBI): domain Eukaryota; kingdom Metazoa; phylum Arthropoda; class Arachnida; order Ixodida; family Ixodidae; genus Dermacentor; species Dermacentor variabilis. Next base: position 88,565,522 of record NC_134572.1, on the reverse strand, counting down.
CCTTCAGTCAGATTATTTTTGGTTGTTGCTTACTTAAATGACATCCCGGAAATATAGGTCGCCGAAAGGACTGCTTTCAAATCTCAAATTTAAACTACGCAGCCTAGAGACCGCAAACGTTTACAGAAATAAAATCAATGAGCAGAAAAAAAAAAGGCAAACTATAGTTTGCATTACGCAGAGGAGGTGGAGAAAAAGAACGGTTACTTGCTGCAGGCGAGCCTAACCTTGCAAAATTTGAAGGTAACTGGTCTGTCCGAGCGCCGCTTATCAATTGCAGTAGCGTCTCAAACCCATCACATTCTACCTGGCAATATAGTAGAACCTAGCAATGCAAGCAACTTGACACAGAACACCACATATTGTCACGTAGGTGACTGTGATCTACCTGGCACGCAGGCAGACAGAAAGGGACACTGCGTCGGCGGTAGACTTAAAGAGAGTTTAATGGGCGAACTTGTGCCCGAAATCAAGCGAATAACGCGGTGACGGCGAAAGCAGCAAGCGCGTCTGGGGCGTTCGTCGGACTGCGCCAGCGCAGGCGGTGGTCCCGCATTTATACGTTTCGCGTGCATGATCGAAACGCGTCAAGCGACGCCGCCTGCGGCGCAGCGACGCCGGTCGCGTCGCAGCGACGCGAGCTGCGTACCTCGCGTCACTAGAAGCTGAAATAAACGCACGTGGCATTACCCCCCCCGTGAAAAAGCATCGCCCCGATGCTAAAGAAAACAAGAAACCTGTAAGCATGCAAATACAAAGGATAACGAAAAAAAAAGAATGTCTGTTAGTCCGCTAACGCTCAAAAAACTTCTTGAGGCGCGCGACGTGCACCATCTCAGGTCGTGCGCGACGTCGCTGTGACTGCGTCACTCCATCGGGCACAACCTCGTACACCAGCGGTCCAAGTCGTCGAGTTATCTTGTAGGGCCCGAAGTAACGGCGCAGGAGCTTTTCACTGAGCCCGCGGCGACGAATTGGTGTCCACACCATAACACGGTCACCAAGTGCGTACTCTTGGTCTCGTCGTCGTAGGTTGTATAGTCGGGCGTCGACGTTTTGCTGCTCTTTAATACGCATTCGGGCTAGCTGACGAGCTTCCTCGGCACGTTGAAGGAAGCCGGCAACGTCTGCATGGATGTTGTCGTCTTCAACGTGAGGCAACATCGCATCAAGCATTGTGGCGACTTGGCGACCGAAGACAAGCTCGAATGGCGTCATCTGCGTTGTCTCCTGTGGCGCGGTGTTGTAGGCGAACGTCACGTATGGAAGGACTTCGTCCCAAGTCTTGTGCCCGACGTCGACATACATGGCGAGCATGTCGGCGAGGGTTTTATTTAAACGCTCCGTAAGGCCGTTTGTCTGCGGGTGGTACGCTGTAGTGCGCCGATGGCTCGTGTGGCTCAAGTGCAGAATCTGTTGCGTAAGTTCAGCTGTGAATGCCGTACCTCTGTCCGTAATAAGGACCTCGGGTGCACCATGACGGAGAACGATGTTCTTTATGAAGAATCTGGCGACCTCGATTGCATTTCCCGATGCTAACGCTGATGTCTCGGCATAGCGCGTAAGATAGTCCGTTGCTACCACTATCCACCTGTTCCCGCAAGTGGATGTAGGGAAGGGGCCAAGCAGATCCATGCCTATCTGCTGGAATGGTTTCCATGGTGGCGCGATTGGTTGCAGGAGGCCGGCTGGCCTTGTAGGCGGTGTTTTCCGACGTTGGCAATCTCGGCAGGTTTTCACGTAGCGTGCGACGTCTGCGTTCAGGCCCGGCCAGTAGTATTTTTCTTGAATTCTTCTGAGAGTTCGAGTGAATCCCAGATGCCCTGCTGTCGGCTCATCGTGAGACGCTTCTAAAATCTCTTGCCTTAGCTTGACCGGCACGACGAGTAGATATGCCGCTTTGTACGGCGTGAAGTTCTTTTTCACAAGCACATTGTCGCGCAGGCATAGCGATGAAAGCGCGCGTCTGAATACTTTTGGCACTGAATCGGTCTTCCCTTCGAGATATTGAACCACACAGCGTAAATCAGGATCGGCACGTTGATCTTGTGCGAAGGTGTTAGAGCTTATGGGCCCAAGGAAGGCATCGTCGTCATCGTCGCAGGTCGGGGCGGATTCAACAGGGGCTCTTGAAAGGCAGTCGGCGTCAGTGTGCTTTCGGCCTGACTTATACACGATGGTGACGTCGAACTCCTGTAGTCGCAGGCTCCAACGGGCGAGGCGACCTGACGGGTCTTTCAGGTTAGCGAGCCAGCACAGAGCGTGGTGGTCACTGACGACCTTGAAGTGCTTCCCGTAAAGATACGGCCGAAATTTTGTGACCGCCCAAACGACAGCGAGGCATTCCTTTTCGGTCGTCGAATAGTTCAATTCGGCTTTCGACAGTGATCTGCTCGCGTAGGCGATGGCTCGCTCCAGGCCGTTCTTCTTTTGAATCAACACAGCACCGAGTCCTATGCCGCTTGCATCCGTGTGGATCTCGGTGGCAGCGCTCTCGTCGAAATGGCCGAGTACTGGCGGTGACTGCAAGCGTCGTTGAAGTTCGCGAAAAGCGTCTTCTTGGGGCTTCTTCCATGTGAACTGCGCGTCGGCTTTTGTAAGGCGAGTGAGAGGCTCTGCGATTCGAGAGAAATCTCGGACAAAACGCCTGTAATACGCACAGAGCCCCAAAAATCTACGGACAGCTTTCTTTTCACTGGGTATCGGGAAACTTTCGATGGCTGCCGTCTTTTTGGGGTCCGGACGCACGCCTTCGCGATTAACTACGTGACCGAGGAACAGGAGCTCTTCGTAGGCGAAACGACATTTCTCTGGTTTCAGAGTGAGTCCCGACACCCTAATTGCCTCGAGCACGGTCTCCAGCCTATTAACGTGCTCGTCGAAGGTGGATGCGAAAACGACTACGTCGTCGAGATATACGAGGCATATCTGCCATTTCAGCCCAGACAACACGGTGTCCATGACACGCTGAAATGTCGCCGGCGCTGAGCATAGTCCGAATGGCATGACTTTAAATTCGTAAAGACCGTCCGGCGTGATGAAGGCAGTCTTCTCACGGTCCCTCTCATCGATCTCAATCTGCCAGTAGCCGCTCCGGAGGTCCATGGACGAAAAATACTTGGCACCGCACAGTCGATCTAACGTGTCGTCGATTCTCGGAAGGGGGTAGACGTCTTTTTTCGTGACGCTGTTGAGACGCCTATAATCGACGCAAAATCGTAGGGTACCGTCTTTCTTCTTTACGAGCACCACGGGTGAAGACCACGGGCTCTTGGACGGCTGAATGACGTCGTCGCGAAGCATTTCTTCAACTTGTGTCTTGATTGTTTCACGTTCTCGCGCTGAAACGCGGTAGGGACTTCGGTGGACGGGACGAGTCGATTCATCGGTTATAATGCGATGCTTCGCTATGTGCGTTTGCCGGATCCTCGACGACTTAGAAAAACATTCGGAATATCGCAGAAGAAGGCGACGTAGCTGTTCTTGCTTTTGTTGAGGCAGGGCGGGGTTAATGTCGAAGTTCACCTCATCAGCCACAGTCGACGACGCTTCATGGGACGACTCGGAGAGCGCTAATGCGTCGCTTATTTCGGCGAACTCTTCCAAAAAAGCGACCGTCGTACCCCTGTTGAGGTGCTTGTGTTCGGTGCTGAAATTGGTTATTAGCACAGCCGCTCTGCCTTCACGCAGGTGGACGACACCGCGTGCGACGCAAATTTGGCGATCCAGAAGCAGCTGCAAGTTCGCTTCGACAATCGCATCGCCGCTTGAGGACGCGTCTGTTTCAACGAGTGCCATGACGCCAGCATTTGGCGGGAGGCTCACTTGATCGTCGAGGATGGTGAACGCGGCGCGATGATAATGATTGCTTTGCATTCTTTCTGACCGTTTTGTCGTCAGTGTTATGGTTTTCGTCTGCAGGTCGATCACCGCACCGTTTTCGTTCAGGAAGTCCATCCCGAGGATTACGTCGCGAGAGCAGCGCTGTAGGATGATGAAGTTCACAGGGTAGGTGTGACCGTGAACAGCCACTCGCGCAGTGCATCGTCCCGTCGGGGTTATGAGGTGGCCTCCTGCTGTGCGTATTTGAGGACCTTCCCATGCGGTTTTGACTTTCTTTAGTTGTGACAAAAATCGTCCACTAACGACGGAGTAGTCGGCCCCGGTGTCGACGAGTGCAACCACTGGATGTCCATCTACGGTAACTTGTAAGTCGGCACTTGGTGTTCGCGTTCGATGTCGATCGGTCACCGACTGTGCGGTCTGTCGCTTCGCACGGTCGCGGCTGCGTCGGGTGGAAGCCTCGTTGCAAGGGGCTGTTGTGGCCTTCAGACGCGTCATCGAATTTGTGGTGTCGGGTCGCGGCTTCGTGTTTTGTGGCGTCGCTGCGTCGGGTCGCGTCGTGTTGTCGGAATGCAACGAGGCGTCGGAATGCGTCGAGGCGGCGGAATGCGTCGTGGTTGTAGGAGGGTTTTTCGGTCTTCGCTCGAGAGCGGCGTCACCTCCTGACGCCGCTGGCTTTAGTTTCCCCTACGAGGGCTCCGTGACCTCTCCCTCGCGTACCCTTGGTACGGCGAAGACGAACGGCGTGGGTAGGGTGACGGGGACCTGAAGCGACGTGGGGCGGCAGCTTCGGTCGCTCGAAGATAGGCTTCGATTTCTCGAGGCCGTTGGCCAGGAAGGGGTCGCGGTGCGTCGATGTTGTACCCGCGGAGGCCCATCTGACGGTAGGGGCACTCTCGTAGGAGGTGGCCGGCTTCACCACAGTGAAAACAAAGCGGTCGTCGATCTGGGGTTCTCCAGATGTCAGTCTTCCTCGTGGTGATTTGCCGGAACGTGTTTGAGCGGGCGGCCTGCTGCGGGCGCGGCGGTGGCGGGTAGGCTTGGCTGCGTTGAGGTGGCGCGTACGTTTCCCGCCGCCAGCTGGTTGGCCTCGCTTGGCTTTGCAGAGCGGCGGCGTAAGTTGAAACGCGTGGCTCCGGGGAAGGTGGCGATAGGGCTGGTGCCGTCTCGGTAGGATCGAGTGTGCCCAGCGCTTGCTGGACCTCGTTCTTTACAACGTCGGCGAGCGAGGATATTTGCAGAGGTTGCGCACCCGGTAGCAACTTGCGCAGCTCGTCGCGCACGATGGCACGGATGGTATCTCGAAGGGCCACTGCGGAGGCACTTCGGGAGTCGTCGCAGTCTGACGGAGGAGCGCGTAAGTTGCGGTCGTATTGCTTTGCGCGAAGCTCGAGCGTCTTCTCGATAGTGGCCGCTTCGCTAATCCATTCGGCGACGGTCCTCGGCGGGTTGCGAATGAGAGCGACGAAAAGTTGCTCCTTGACGGCTCTCATAAGGTACTGAAGCTTCTTGTCTTCAGTCATGTTGGCGTCCGCATGGCGGAAGAGCTTTTGCATTTCTTCCGCAAAGACGGTTACGGATTCGTTTGGATGCTGCTGACGAGTTTGAAGCAAGGCCTCAGCTCGTTCTTTGCGTAGAATACTTGCGAAAGTTGCAGATAAGTGCCTTTTGAAAGCCTCCCACGTTGTCAGGAACAGCTCTTGGTTCTCGTACCAGGTTCTAGCAGAGTCTTCGAGAGAGAAGAAGACGTTCCGAAGTTTGTCTTCGTCAGACCACTTGTTGAAGGTTGCAACTCTTTCGTAACGTTCCAGCCAATCTTGCACATCTTCGCAAGTGGAGCCGCTAAAAAGCGGAGGTACTCGCGGCTGTTGGACGACGAGCGGCGCAGGTGTGGTGGCGGCTTGCATTGGTGACGTCGAGCGGTGGTTCACACGGCGACCAGGGGCAGGTAGTGGTCCCAATTCAGCCGGCAGTCCTTGTAGTCGGCGGCTGCTCCGGGTTTCCTCCTCTTTGTCTTCTCTGGAGCTGTCTTCCGCGTCGCCGGCTCCAGATGCACTTGGGCTGGTGTCACGGCTTTGAGGGGGTGTCCGAAGCATAAGCACCTCCACCAAAATGTCACGTAGGTGACTGTGATCTACCTGGCACGCAGGCAGACAGAAAGGGACACTGCGTCGGCGGTAGACTTAAAGAGAGTTTAATGGGCGAACTTGTGCCCGAAATCAAACGAATAACGCGGTGACGGCGAAAGCAGCAAGCGCGTCTGGGGCGTTCGTCGGAATGCGCCAGCGCAGGCGGTGGTCCCGCATTTATACGTTTCGCGTGCATGATCGAAACGCGTCAAGCGACGCCGCCTGCGGCGCAGCGACGCCGGTCGCGTCGCAGCGACGCGAGCTGCGTACCTCGCGTCACTAGAAGCTGAAATAAACGCACGTGGCAATATTATGAACTATGTCGTAATCTTGGCCTCTGTTTTGCCGTACTGGAGTCACTTATCGCTGCTCTTTAGAAACAGCAAGCCTCTTCTAGGCACCTGAACTACTCACGCACTAGCAGCAAACTGGCCTCTTCATAACCCCATTATGTGAAGTTTCACGTCATCCAGTAGCCCAACCACAATGTGGAACCCGGTGGCTTTTTTGGATGACTTAATCTGCTGAACGAAATTTTCGGGTCTTTTTGGATCGAATGAAGAACATCGTGGGCGCCGAGTGCCACTACTGGAGAGACCGACGCTGCCATCGCTATGACGTAGGAAGTTACATCACGTGGCTCGCATCACGCATCACGCATCACGTGGCTCGCCCAGCTCTCGAGCTGTGCGATCGAAGCCTTGATTGAAAGTTTGTAGATAACGTGTTTCATTCCCAAGGCAGCAAGTTAGTTGCCTCCTCTTACGGCATTATTTGCTGTTAGGCGCCGCGGTGCCGGACATATTCGAGCGAAGAATGCGTGAGTCTTCACGTGCACCCCAAAATGAAGAGGCAGCTAGGTGCTTGGCTGATAAAGTCGCTGATAATTGAATAATATGTTGATCGTAAGAGTCGGTGCTCACAGAGATGCACACAGAACTCACAGTGTGCTCACTTGATGTGACATCAGTCAAAATACTAGGCAGGGAAGATGTTTGGGCCTGTTGGTAGTTCAATCCTAAACTGGGATGCATCGAGCAAGAACGACACAAGGACGAAGCAGGAACACGGGACGAGCGCTGTACCAGACGCCGAGACGCATGCGTCTTGCATGCGCGCAGGCGGTGGAAGCACAGGATTGAGGAGATAAAAATATAAGCGGTCAAAGTTCTACGTACTAAAAAAGCCGGGTGATAAATCATCGTTCCGCGATAATTCTGGCGATAGTGGCAAGCCGTACTCCGTTCGACGAATGCTGTGAACAGTACTGTCACTGCGGCAAAAAATGCGGCTAGCTACATTTATGAAAAACCATACGAACTGAATAACCGACATGAAAACATCAGGTTACTCGCTCGCTGTAAACCTTTGTTGTCTTACACATCAGACTGGGATGTACGCACTAGGGTGCTCTGCAATCAGGATGCCACGCATACAACGCTTAGAGCATGCAGACACTCGGAAGTAACCGCTGTGGAACCGCTGGAGATACCGAACACTTAGAAGCCGGTATCACGCGATGTCGCTTTCTACGCCAAGGAGAGATTCCAGCAGTGTATGTCCTCGATGTCAATACTGAACTTGCTTGCACCGTTGTGCATCCCTCTTCTGTGCGATCGTAATCCCTCATCATACCTATACGTACCCGTTCCCCCTCCCCCGACGCACAGCAGCAGGCTAGACTGTGCTGACGCAGGCCGACCACTCTATCTTCCTTCAAATAAAATTCCTGCCTCTCTAACCTCTTTGAATGCGTCAATTAACGCATAGAAATAAGTGTTACCAGGCCACTGCGACGCCTTTAACTCACTCACTAAGGGTATCGGTACAGCAGGTATCAGCGCCAACTACTCGATGCGTTCCGAGATCTCCGCGTGATCTCTAGGAGAGCCCCCGGTACTATTGGAAAAGATTGAGAGAACCATCACCATTTGTTTCTTTGTGTTCCAGTGTGGCTGGGACGTTTTCTAGTTTTTCTCACCTTATTTCACTGTAGATATTCCAAACCCATGACGTTACTTCTTAGTTCACAATATTTTTCTTATTATCAATACCACTACGTTGCAATGATTAGCCGTCCCCATTAAATGCGACTAAATCTATCTCTTTTGTTTTCATCTAAATAATAAAAAAGAAAGAACCGCAGTGCAACCTGCCCAACATCTGAAAACTACTCAACAACCCTAAGAGCTGGGCTTCCATGCAATTTGCATGCATCACCATACGCACGCTATCCGCAGCACCGTTATCGAGCATACCTCTATGGCATGGCTCTTACTGAGTTAACCTTTAGGCCTAGTGAACTTTCTTTCTTTTTTCTTATGGGGGGGGGGGGGACATTTACTTTACGAGCTGGCCATTTCGCACAAAGCGCGTGCATCACAGTACAAAAGCTCTGAAGTCAAAGCTTATGAGATTGCGTGCGCAATCTCGGAGGCAATGCTCGAGCTATAGAGTTTTGTGCAAAAATTTATCGACAGTACTTTGGCGCTAGTGCAGAGACGACGCGTTTTCAATGCAGGACTGCGTTGCCCAATCCTCACCTTCGCGTGCTGGACAGCTTGACAAACCGCATTCGTATCGCCCTGTACACCTGCGTTGCCTTGAGGCAATCGATTTTAGAGCACTCGGCTGCCTTAAAATAGCACAAATTGAACAGAAAATGACTTGCAGTAGCCAGGGGTAAAAAAGAGGCGTTTCTAAAGACAGGTACATAACAGCGTGCCTTCTTGCCTTCGCTTCCGATTTATCCATTGTTACTGTCGGCAGCAGTTATTAGCTTGGTATCGAGCCCATTGTCTTCGTTCCTTCAATCGGTCATTATGTTGTGATACAAGCACACACGGCTGACGTGCATAAAAAATAAAACGGATATCCGACCTGGGACCGCGGGGCAACCATCGCGTGTGTTCAGGCCGAGCACTCTAACCACATCATCAGGGCCGCCGGTGTAGTTCAGGTAACCCTTGCATTCGGCGCGCACAAACGTCGACGCATTTCAGTATACCGCTGTTTTCTTGTGCAGCACCACCGCGCGTGGAATGCACAACGTGCGTCAAACGACACGGCGTCTGCGACGTTGCCTTACATACAGACATAAGTGTTCTGTCGGCGTTACGTTCACTTCGTGCGCGAGATAAACCTACTGGAGACCGTATTCCAAGTTAGAACAATACACGTTTGGCTTTGTACTTAGACAAATCACACTGAATTCATGTAGTCCTAAAATGGAAGTCAGAACACTTGCCACAGGCTCAAACTGCGTACATCCTAATTTATCGAATCTGGATAAAAAATTATTTCGCTAGGACCTCTGAGCAAGTAAGCAGGTAGCGTTCATCGACGCAGACAAGAACCTCGACACCTTCAAAGACAATGGGAGTGGACGCAGTTGCCTCATCACTATTTTTAAAGGAACAATTCTATGAAACAAACAAAACAAACACAATACCAAAGAGAAGTGACACAACAAATAGAAGTGACAGCTTTTATTTTTCAGACGTGCGGCCGCCTGTCGTACATCCCACATAACGACATACTACTTCGCCACTGGTTTCGGCTTTCACGTTTTCGGTTGCCTGTACGCTGCGTTCCTGCGCTACATCGCACTCACGAAAACATAAAAAAAAGAAGGAAAAAAGATAGAAATAAGAAAACGGTTGCAAACTGAAAAAAGAAAAGAAAAAAGATAGGCTACGGCTCCACGATCAAGCAGCAGCCGTGCAAGACAAGAAGAGAACCATGTGGCGGCCGGTATATCGTTCTGCTGGTGGCCGCCGCGCCCGTACCGCCCCGCGCACGCAGGCGAGCGCCAACGTTAGCGGCAACGAAACGGCCAGCGGCGCGAAGGGAACGCCGCCAGCCGAAGAAGTGTAGCAGGTGGTCTTTTCCGAGAACCCTCTGTTCAAACCCGGGACGGCAGCCGCGCCCCCTTCTTCAAGTTAACGAAAGGCCCGCCACCGCCGCGTGCTATACGCACTGAACCACCCCCCCCCCCCCCCCCCACCTCCGCCTTCTTCGTTCTGTGGCCACTCGGCGAGTACAAAGAGAGCACCGCACCAACACCGCGCGTCCCCTTACCCCACACGCCACCCCTTTGCTGGCCAGACGCTCGCGCCGAGCACGCGTTTATTCAATATCTCGGCGGCGGGAGGAGGCGTAGCCACCACGTCGCCGCGATTAATCTTGGCCGCTCCACGGCACGCATCCACCGTGGCGCGAAATTTCTATTCAATTAATCAACGTTCGGACGCGCCTATTAATCAGGCGTTAAAGAAGGTTAGGGAAGGGCAAACAATGAGCAGAGGATAGAGAGAGAGGGGGGGGGGGGGCATGTACGTGTAGCAGGAGACGTTCGGGCAGCGCTCAGGCGGTGGCTCGTGTACTTACATATACAGCCTGGAACTTTAGAAAGCACGCGGACAAAGCAAAAGTAAAACACGAACGGTGCGTGGCACGCTAAATGCGTGCTGTCACACATGCGCCACGGTTGTGTAACGGAGGACGAAGTAGAAAAGGAGAAAAAAGACACGGTAGAGGCGATGCGTGAGAGCGGACTGCAGGCGTCTCTACGCTGCGTTTGTGAGTACACACGTGTGTGTGCGTGAGAGAGAGAGAGGGAAGCCCACGCCTTCCTGTTCGCGTATCCTATCGACGCGACGCTGGCGACGACGACAAAGCTCCCAGAGAATGAACCGATGGCAGACAGGTCGACCAGCGAGTGGACCACGCCGGCCGGCTTTACGATTTAATCTCGCCGTCTTCGCGCCAAGCGGCGGCGAATTTACTGCGACTGCTGTAGTCGGCCGTGCTGGCCGGGTGCCGAGACAATATGACTCGGCCCTATTTCGCTGTCGCCAAAGCTTGCAGTCTCGCCGTGTTGGGTGCTTCTGGTGCTTGCATGCTGTGCTGCTGCCGCTGCTTGTGTATTGAAGCTCGCTGCGCTACGACGTTGGTATACGCTCCCAGTGCTTGTCGCTCGCGTTCCTTTTGTGCTGGTGACCGGGGCCGTATAAGCGTGCCACGTGGTGACAAATGATGGCTGAGCAATTAGGTAATCCCCTTGTTGTTCCTGTCATCTCGTCGTCGGTACTGACACGGTCTCTCTCAGGAAAGGATGGTTGGAAAACAGAAAAGGAAAGAAAGAAATGAGATAGAAGCAGGTTTTGAAACGCCGTTAAAAGCAGTCGGGGCAGCGGCTTGAAAGATTTATGGTGGTTCCACTACGCAGTCTTTCAAAAGAGGCTCCCCCTGCGAAAGAGAGAAAATTAATGCGAAATTCGGGTTTTAACGAGAACAAAGCGTTTAACGAAGGCCATTTACGTTTTGTTTTAATTTTCCCGTTTCTTGGTGTAATGTTGTAGTTTTGAGTTCTTGGTGTGTCGTATTGTTTCGACGTTATCAAAAGGCTCGCTCCCACGTTGGGTGAGCCAGTGCCGTGTCACGGCTGGTAGCGCAGGTGCAAGGAGCCTCATGTCGTGTTACTGGAATTTCCTCGCTTTACACAGGCCTCGTAGACAACGAAAAATTCTCTTACGGTGTAAAATATGCAGAGAAATTAATTCAACTGAAATTATAGGTTTTTGTTTCGAGGCAGCTGGGGGAAAGGTAGAATTTGGCGTTCCACCGTGTTGCCTTTTCTTGATGAAATGCCCCTAGGCGCCAGAAGAGAAATTACATTTTTTCTAAATAAAACAACTTTTTTATCATAGTTTCGTTCATAAATGTTCAGTATCATAGTGTTCCAAGTCCTCCCCGCTTTACCGAAATATATCTTGTTGTAGTACACAACACCAATAGCTGCTCAAGTTCTCTGTGCCTGTTTTGTATCACAGAGAAATCGTTACTCTTATTTGCAGGCTTCATATCTCTAGGTTTAGATGAGATAAGATTAGGAATCACGAGCTTCCAGACCACAAATCTTAGATGCGTCGCCCGTATTGTCCTTGTCTCAAACAGCTCCGTAGGAAGGGGACGGATAAAAGAAGGGAGCTCAAAAGCCTGAATTTAGAAGCTGTGTAGAACCACGCAAGCATCGTACAAAAGCGGGACACTTCAAAATTCGTAGCACCTCAAGTGGCACGCCTCGTCACCTCGTGTGGGGAAACGACTCCATCCTTGGCCAGCGTGTCTGGAGCGACGCCTTTGTGCGGCCACCATGTACTGAAAGCTCGAGCTCAAGCATGCCAATGCAAAGCGCCTTATCATCTTATCCGAGCGCAGCTCAAGAGTGAAAGCTCTCAGCACCGTCCGTCAGCTTTGCTCTTCTCGTTTTATCAGCTCCTCCTCTGAACGCTCGAAGAAGTCGCCGCAGAAAAAGAAGACGCCACCGTAGGGCGCGTTCGGCAATCCAATCGAATCGCGGCTGAGCGAATGAGGGTACCGTGGAAATAAGAGGCGAGCCAAAAGAAATTTAGTGGCAAGAAAACAGAAGAAACGGCGAGTTTCGATGTAAAGAGTGGAGGCTAAGAGCGGAGGAGAGTCTTCCGTAATTGGGCCTCGTGATTCGTGCTTCAACAGCCTTGTTCCTTGCGGCGGCCGTGCCCAAACTCCGTTCCAATCTTTCTCTCTACATCCCTCTGTCGCTTTCTTCCATGTTAAGTTTTTTTTTTCTTTCTTATGTTTTATGTCCTTTTTCTCTCTCTCTCTCTCTTTTTTCTAGGCGAGCAAACGCTACGCTCCAGCGCCGCACCGCATAGTTGTAGCCGCTGGCCCGCCGCCGCCGCTGCTGCGGTTGCTGTTCCTCCTGCTGACGCTGTCCTGAGCTCTTTTATCGTCCTCTTTTTTCTTGGAGGCGACGTCTGCGTCCTCTCCGTGCTTTTGTTTCAAGCCACGTTCCGAAGGTCATTAGAGCCCAGACGGTCCCGGCCGCTCGCTTCTAGCTTGACCCGTTCACCGCGAGGAGTATAGCTGGGGTGAAAGTAACGCAAGAAACGCAAGACAGAAAAAAGAAAAAAAACATGCAGATAAAAAGCACGAGCACCAGGTTCAGGTACAAGGATTTGCGAAAGCAGGACTATAGAAACCGCTAGTCTATAAGCGTCAACTACTGCAGTGGAGTGGGTTCACGTGGCGCTAGGTTCGTCCGTAGCATCGTTTGTGCCGCGTCGTAGAACGACCACAGCGAGAGTGAACGAGGAGGAGGTGATGGGGGGCTTGGATCGCCGAGAATGTCGCTATGCTTGCGAGCTGTCCGTTGTCGTGTCTTCCCGCACGCAGAGATACCGTGCTGCGACGTTGGTCAGGTGCGCAAGCCATTCTCTCGAATCTGTCCGCAAGACTCCTTAATGGTTAGCTCGTTTGTAATAGACGTCTAGACGACCAGCGCTGCACAGCTTTTGCCGAGAAAAAAAGAAACCGAACGGCCGCGGCATCGAGTGAAGGGTGCGCGTGCGAAGGAAACGTGCTCTACTTTGCCTCCATCTATTCTCTCCGTCACTCCCTTCTTTTTTTTTCCCGTCTTTCCTTCTCTTCTTTAGCGAGTGACGCACGAGAGACGGGGCGCTATTCTAGGACCTGCGGTCGCGCGTGCCTCCTTCTACCCGCAAGTCAAGGCAGACGAAAGACAGACGCGTGGAAGCAGTGTGTCACCGGCACAGCTGTCCGAAGACCGTTTCGGGGCACGAAAAGGACCGATCTGGCTTGGTCTGTCGCTGCACCATTACGAGGGAATCCCAAAACCAGCGTTGGGGAGCCAAACAAAGGCAAAACTCGCAACGCGGCAAAAGGAACCCGTGATTTACATACGAGTGAAACGCGTGACCTTTATCTAAATATACTGAGAATTCAGTCTGAAAATCTTAAAGACTACGCTGCTTCTGTATAACTGTGACACCTTGGACGGAGAGGAGCTTAGACAAGTAGCGTATGGCTCAAACGAAACCCAGATTTATTCCAGCTATACGTCAGCGAATGTCAGAACCGTCGGCCTGCTGACTAGTGACAGTGACGATGTCGTTAACGCCTTTACTATGGCGCTGCCCTTACAATAGCGTAGATTGGGTAATTAGACTAGCAAAACGGCCTAGTTATTTAGAAACGATGGCTTCTCACTGCCTCCATTCACGGCACTTCTGATGTCGACGAAAGATTTTTAAGCAACGCTACTGAACAATATTGGACGAGACAAATAGAATTTCAAGTACAGCGTCTTCATCCACCTTTACATTCATTGCCATGATTAAATAAGTGTCATTAGTTTGAACGTGGAATAAGAACCGTTTCGTTACAGAATATCTGTCCAATAAAAGGCACAGTGTGTGATGCTTAATGAATTCGCATGCAGTTACTTCTTAATTTTCTTTTTGGAGCGGGTCAAATTGTGCTATACTCGAAAGCAGCCGGTGGCATAATAAAGCGCACCTACGAAAGAGTGTTTCATTAGCGCATACCTTAAGGGAAAACGAGGCTGAAAAGGCGAAGTCAAGTTGTAGGCGGGAGCAGGTGAGAGCGTCGGAAGGCAGAATTAATTACATCGATTTCTGCGCTTCTTGGAAATTTTTCGGCCCCGTTCTTCCAAGCGCCTCGTGCAAACACAGGCGCACAGGCCCTGCCTTTTACACGGTTCTTCTCACTCCGTCCCTTAAATTAAAAAGAACCAAAAATGGAAAAGAGAGCATATGTGATTTTTCAGCAGCGACACGTCACCGCCAAGTTATTAAGCACGTCCCCGGGGGCCGCGATTCTCGATAATTATGTTCGGCCGCCATTTTCTTCGGCTCCATTCTCCGTCCGCTTCGAGAAGACCATACACACACGTGCACGGGGCCCCACCCGGCATAAACGTCAACTGGCCTGCTGCGAGCGTCAGCTCGCCTCCGAAATGGCTACATTGTGCCGTTCGTTGAATCCCCGTTCCTAGGTGTGCGTGCGGGTTCATACTATAAGCGAAGGCGCTCTCGAGGCTAATAACGGCGTATCTGTCACATGCGAGAGCGCAGCAATGAAGGGACAGAGAGAGAGAGAGAGTGCGAGGGCGTTTCTCTTGCGGTTTTTCGGGAAACGCCCCAAATGTGCTCGCCGTGTAAATGAAGTGACGAATTCTTTCCTATCCCTACCGCCGGGCGCATGCGAACGCACACGAGGGTTATTTAAACAGCCCGTCGCCACTGCGTCGTCATTTACAGAATTAGTGGCGCGCTCTCGCACTTTTCTTTAAGGTTTCTGACTTTTTGACGGGTCGGCCCCCTTCGGGGTCGTTACACTTTCCTGCCCGACCGATACCGTGGGTAAGGCCGCTCAATATTTGACCGCTTAATGTAGCGCACTCTCTCCGCAGTTGCTGCAGCGTCTCCTCTTGAATTGCTTTTTATCCTGCCTTGTTCCTTTCTCCCGAGCATGTTCCGCTAAACCCAAAGTTTAAAGAATTGTTAATGTTGCATTTCACGGACCCCTTACCGCCTCTTGTTCGGAGAAGAAACCCAGTTCATCGAGTGCATTTAGATCTTTAGCAAGGGCAATGTATAGGGACCCATATTCGGAGGACACAGCGCGTGCGCATGTACTCGTATTACGTAACACCAGCATTAACTAGCTGCACCAACGACTTAGCGTCGTTGGAGCAGCTTCAAGCAGTCATTAACAACCCTGGTGCAGGGCAGAAAAGTTCCTGCTTATAATACTGAGTAAAAAAATGCCACGTTCTCAGAATCAAAACTTGGGACATGTCTCTCTCTCCTAATAGAGAAAGTGTTGGCGTGTTGGCTTTCATATTTGTTGTGTGTGTTGCGTGCGTATTGCATCGAGTATAGAACAAATTCAACATATAGAAACGTACCACCGGGACATAGTGGAGCGACAGTAAGGACAGAAAGAGCTATATATATATATATATATATATATATATATATATATATATATATAGTTACTGCACCTTGTAGTCGTGCAGTAACTTATTCGTTGTTCACGACGAAGACGTCGGCCAGTTTATTGCGGCATGTCCCTCCAACAAGGAGAGCTCCCTATACAGTGCACGACCGGGCGTTCTAGTTCCGTAAATTACACTGTTTCTTTTACACAAATGAGAATAACCCAGGTAATGCATGACACATATACTTTCTTGAAGCGAAAAGACAATTACACAAGTTTGCACAAGCTCTGACAGTTGCAGTCGTCTCCTACCAAGTTGCACTGCATTTTGAACAAGCCAAGTTAAGTCAGCTATAAGCAATATCGCTTTACCCTCACAAAAATTTACTTGAACAAATTACAGAAACTTCAAAGGCGATGCCTATATACTGCCCACAGGAGTCCCGTGAAGTCGCTCCATTTACTTTCCGTTGCCTATTGCTGGTAGATTTACTGCCAACAACCCACTAGGAAATGTGTGAAGTGGAACAGACCGAAGGAGAAACTTTTCAATACCTGTTATCAAAAACCACATGCAGCCTTTCTATGGTCATAAGAAAAAGTGTATAAGAAGTCAACGGGGTTTTAAAGGAGTCAACGGACAACCTATAAACTGCCTAAAATCACTGTAATAAAGGTTCAGCGATAAAGTTATATTCTGCACTACGCAGTTCACTTCTGTCTTGCGGGACCGCATAGTTGAAGAGAAGGCAGCGCAGTTGTTTCTGTGAGTAACGGTAGTGGCCCACTAGCTAGCTGGCCGCGGCCAGCAAGCGAGCATGCTTACAGCCTTTACGTTCACGTGACCGTCGATACGGTGCACATCTG
This sequence comes from Dermacentor variabilis, assembly GCF_050947875.1. Classification (NCBI taxonomy): domain Eukaryota; kingdom Metazoa; phylum Arthropoda; class Arachnida; order Ixodida; family Ixodidae; genus Dermacentor; species Dermacentor variabilis. The sequence goes on along the minus strand of NC_134572.1, from coordinate 88,548,876 downwards.
CAAGGAAAGAAAATGCGTAAAAAAAGAAAACACTCGCGAAGAATTTGACGAAAGGAGAAGCGAAGCAAGTGTACGGCAGCCAATGGGCTTCGCGCTTGGTTAAGGGCAGCGAGAAGACCACGGGATGAGACCGGGAAACCCCAAGGACTTGACGGCGGGGGAAATATCGGGAGCGATAATCTGTATAACGCCCCGGGAAAGGGGCGAACCTATTAGAAGGAACCACCACACGGAAGATAGCGCTGCCACGATGCCCCTGACACCCCGCTCCCCCCCCATCTACAGCGGATATGTCCGCCCCCTTACAGATATCCGCCACTGGAAGCAAAATGTAGAAGATGCGACCCAGAGGAATAGGTCCGGTGATAAGACAGAGAGGAAAAGGTAAGGGCAGAAAATTAAACGGGTGGGCCAAGAAGTGAAATCGATAGACGTTTTGGTTCTCTCTATATAAGATATACGGAAACGAGAAAGCGCCCCCCCCCCCACCCATTCTTTTTTCTTTTAAGGAAGGAAAGTCGATATCGAGACAAATTAATGAACTGAGCACTATAAAGACTTTAGAAAAATGACGCGGACCATTGCATTTTATATGTATACGGATGCGCTAGTTTTCAGCGCTGGTTGCATTGTCCGAGGGAAAACTTCATGGGCTTCACTCGCTTCGTTTTCTTTTTCTTTTCGTTTTTCGTATTCATTCTTTCTAATACTATCAGAGCAGTATCGTTTTTTTATTCGTCCACGGTTTAAGCGATGACGACGCGGATGACAACGATGACGACAGCCCTTGAAAGCGACAGCTAAGGAGAGAATCACAGTGGAATAAGAACTTGCGCGCGTGTCGAGAGGACGTTGGGGAGATGGAGGCGGGGGGGGTGGGGGGGGGGGGGGGGGGGTCGTTTGAAGAGAAATTTAACTGTGTGGGCAGCCTCTCTCCTAATGACCCTAAATTGGTGCGACGCATGCCGAGCAGAACTCGCATTCGCGCTCTTTCTCTCTTCCTTTTCTCCGCCCCTAGTCGAGAAAAGAACGCGTGTGCGATTGCGTGAGCGCCAGCTCTCACGAGAAATATGCGCCCACGAATTTGTATTTCCAGTGACAAAACTGAGGTGCCCTAAGCCCTCTCCGCCCGCCCGCTCTACCTCCCAGCCTTTTAAAAGTCTCGACCCGAGTGTATTCGGTGCGGCGCTGGTGTTGCCTGCCTCGCATCAGTGGCAAGGGTTGCGCCACTTCCTACTCCCCCCCCCCCCCCCCAACGTTTTGTCGCTTGCTCTTCACCGCGCAAGCGTTGTACGCATGTAATATGCGTGTTCGTGTGCGTCCTGTGCGTGCGTGTGTTTTTGGAACGACTCCGAAATGCTGGCAACTGCTCCTTGCGTCTGATTGTTTACTTCGCCCTGTGCCCCTACACCGGGTGCACGGAACGCGTTCTGCGAGGAGCGCGCCGAGCTTTAGCGCCGGGTCGAGGATAAAGTAATGGTTCGCGCGCGCCGCGGAGTTTCGGAAAGTTGGGGGAACCGCTGGGCATGGAGCTCAAATGAGCGTTTATCACTTGCATTTTTGCTGTTGTTTCTTCCATGCTTTGCTTTCTTTATTTATTTATCTTTTATGACACGCTTTAGGGTTCCGTGCCTCGTTTTTCATGAAAGCCCGTCCCCTCGCTTAATAGGATGGCAAACTTCTTGTTGACTGGTGGAAAGAGACATGGAGGTGAAGCTCGCTTTAACTGAACGGGCCCTATCGTTTTATTCTTTATTGAGCCACAGTGTCGCGGAGGAACACTGCGTATGCTTGTAATGAGACCCCGGGTTCGTATTAATGCGCGACTTTTTCTTTAATTTTATTTTCAACTCGCGCGCTCGTGAAATATGAGGTGCCGCTTCGGCGCTGCGTCGGCGCGTTGGAGCGCACATTACCCATTATATTTGCGGGAAGCAGTATGGTCATGAATTACGATGAGCTACGCGCGGGCTCCGCGCGCAACTCAGAGCTCACTTTGCATTTTCGCCCACCCTCACATGTTGTGGCGTTTGCGCCAAGCCGGGGCTTTAATTCAAGCTCCGCTCGAAGTTCGCAGCCACGGAACTAGATGACGGCTTGAAGATGAACCACCTGCTTGCATGTTGCCCTAAGTGAGATCCCGTTCACTAACTGCCAAGCAAAGTGACGAAACGTTCCCCAAGTATGCATAAATGCGAATGTGCTCACCTACTAACGCAGTTTAGAAGGTGCTTGTTTCTTCGTGTTCGTTTTTCTTCGCGAGGTACGGTTTTTACTTGTGCGAGAATGCTGTAGTAGTTAGGTGTGGTGCGAAGAACTTCGCCGCACAATTAGCAAAGAAAGAAAAAGGCCACGGTGGTTATTGTAAACACTTTCCATTCTTTGTCTCCATATGAGGTAACTCACCGCCAACTTTTGAATTTGGTGAGCGCGGAATTGCTGTAAGTTAAGCGCCACGCTTCGGTAAGGTAAAGCTGTATTTGAAAACAGGTGTTCAGGACGCGCGAACAATTTTTCTCGTGGATGGGCTGCGAGTACGTTTATCTAACTTTACATGCAGCTCGCATGTAAACGACAGCGTGCCGAATCGCAGCCATCGCTTAATTTTACTTAACCGCTCTAATTGCAGTTCGTAAGCGCGCGTTCATCTAACACGTTGCACTGGAAGAAATTGTGAGCTTTTCTTTTTTTGTTCTTCCATCCACATGACAACAGTATGCCTCGCAAGTCTAATCTCGCAAACAATACTGTCAGCCTCGTCGAAAGCAGAACGGGAAAACGGTGGTCGCAAACGTACGCACGCACAGACGCAAAGAGGCTTGGCGCACGCCTTGAGAAGACCGTAAGCTCCAAACACAGGCCCCGTGGCCCGAGTCTCAGGCGACACACTGGCGAGACGGAAGTGCGGGAAGTGGGAAAGCGAGCAGGAGAGGAAACTGGGCGGCGACCGGGAGAGGGGGAAAGGATGAGAGAAGAAAGCACGAGCAGGAATAGCGCGGGCGCCGGGTACAGGGACGAAAGTCGGTAGAGGGCCAGACAGACCTGGGCCAAGAGACAAAGAGTTTAAGAACAAACATTCGCTCGAGCGGGAGGCGCGCTTTCCGAAAGGAGGGAGATGAAGACGAGAGAGAAAGAGAGAGAGAGACTGGCAAAAGACGAAAATGACTAGCTGCAGTGACTTGGAGACGCAGAAATAGAAGAGACCCAGTTTCTTTTCTGCGAGCAGGCGCGCAGGCTCCCAGCGACGGCGGTTGAAGAGTTTCGCTCGTGCAAGGCGTCGAGCACGCCGCCAGCGACGCCAGAGACGACAACTACGACTACGCTGAGGAGTAGCAAGGAGGATACCGCAGGTTTCGCGTGCACGGCGTGCTCTGCAGTGAAGGAGGCCTCGCAGGCCGTGGCTGAGGGTGGGCGGGGGTGGCTTGAGCTGCTGCTTTCCTGGCTGCCTCCTCCCTACCTCCCCCACGTCTTGCCGGAGAATATGGCTAACGAATGTTTTCCCAGCGGCTCGCGCGCCGGCAAGTTGCTGTTTGGTTGCCGCGGCGCCCCCTTCTTTCTGTTGCACATACTTTCGCGCCGGCGTCGTCACAACAGCGGCCGCCAACTTGTTTGGCTTCCTCTCGCGGCTGTAGCCGCGGGGCACACTGTACACACGCTCATCCACGAACGCACAGACACCCAGGTTCTTTCGCTTTTCGTTATTCGGGACTCGCAGCTTCCTGTGGTGCTTCGGGAAGAACCGTAAATCCAGCGGAGCCAGCGAGCAGCCCTATTGGCACCGCGAAGCCCCTTGTTTGTTGCCTGCTGCATTTGCTGGATCCGGAAGAAAACGGTCCAAGCAGAAAATACGCCCTAGCAAGGCGCGAAGAGAAAGCGCGCGCGACATGATGAACCAACGGCGTTTGCGAGCACACGAGGACCGTGGTTGTTCAAAAGAAAGAAGGCAGCGCCTGTGCGATCCGCTGCGCATATCACTCGCGGAGGCGGCTTCACCTCTTGACTTTCATGCCCACTGGCTGGAAGCTAGGTTCAAAAAACGAGTAGGCGGCTTCATAGTCGAGCGTGCGTGCTGCTGAGACATTTATTCTTTCTCTCTTTCACTCACTCTGCTCGAGAAATAAAAAAAAAAGAAAACTAGAACGCATGCTCTCCCTGTTTGCACCTCTCCGAGAAGGTAACATTATGAAGGAAACCGTTGAAAACCTTGGTTTTAGAGAGCATAAACAAGACCCGGAGCGTGCCTCTTTCGTCGCTGTTGCTGTTGACGGGAGATTTTGCAGAGCGAGAGGTTACACGAAGTTATTACGGCCCCGAGCGACGCGCATGAGTGCAAATGAAAAAAAAAAAATGATCGCCGCCGCCTTTGCGTGAGCGTGTGGAGAAAATCGCGTGAAAAAAATAAGCACTATGAAAGAAACCGGAGGTTGAATTTCACGGTCGGTGAACAGACTACAGCGACAACAGGAAACCATCTCCTCAGTGGCCGAAATGAGGATGGCGAAATGGCTCGGTGAAGCCCCAACATCCTTCGTATTGACCATGGGCGAGGACTGATCAAGGATACATGGAGAATCAGGTTAGGAGGAAGACGTCTTCGTTAAAAACCCGGAATAAATATCATAATCTAATAAATATAATAATTAAGATAACTCATGCGCGTACTTAGATGATACGAATTTTGGAATAAAAATTTAAAAAAAAAACAGGAAACGAAGTCAACCAAGGCAAAGGTGACAAGACGCATTTCGGAATTACATTAATGTGAAGCAAAGGAGAAAATTTATTGACAAAAGTTAATTAGTCAAGCGGCTTCACATAAAATGCGACCGGTAGAAGATGCTGCGCAATGCGTGAAACGGTAAATTATCACTTGAAATGTTGCAATCTAGTCCGAAGTGCGGAGCGGTACGTTCTATACTAGCACCTTCGTACACACTGTACGGCTCATACTGTATGATGAAGTATCACTTGCATAGACACACCCGGAAGCGGGCGGACGGGCTGTGTATGCGTGTACAGACTGCGTATGAATTCCGCGTGCAGTAAGGTAAATTGTACTATAGCTCATCCGTCGCGCTGTGGCCGCACTGTATCGACTCAGTAAAATATCAATTCGAAGGCCATTGAAGCTGCTTCCGTCACATGCAGCAGCAGCTCGGCGTTTGAATCGGGCGGCCTTCAATGTGCCCTGGTGAAGCTGTGGCACTCACACATCGTCAACCCCATTGTGGCGTAGCAGGTTGGAGCTCAAGCCCTCACAATGAAGAATTGCTGTTCAACATGAGCTGACATGCTTTGTCTCGTCTAACCTTTCGCATAAGAACGCGGTTCGCAGCAAGACAAACACTAGGAATTATCAACACTAGTGAAACAATAGCTTATCTCTGGAGTCAAACTTTTGACAATGAGGCACGTCGAAACACTGTCGGAACAAGGAGTCCTGACGCAGGTAAGCCCCCTTGTCGAAACTTTGCTTACGAATGCAGCTGCAGCTCCTTTCTACAGATTTTTTTTTTTTTGTAGCGCAACTTTACAAGCGACATTATTAATTTAGCTGGATCGCGCACGACGTCGCAAAAGCAATCGCAATACATGGCTGTCCCCTCCCCCCTTTCTACTGGCCTCCCTGTAAACAAAGCAAGCAACAATACGTACGTGACAAGCACTTCACCTACTTACTCTTGCCAACCAATGCCGCAAAATCGACTGCACTCGTCAACAAACACTTGCTAAGAGTCCATACAAATTTATGAACTAAAATCCCAAGCATGCGCATATTCTACTTGCCGCTATAAGTCGGCTCTGAAAGCTCTGGCTCTTACGATTCTCAGATTCTTGAAACCCTCGTGAAGTTCTGAGTCAGATTCTTACGGCCAACATCGTCTTCCGCAAGGTTTACCCGTCTCGCTCTGTGGTGTCTTTTCCCCGCCTCTTGCTTAACTTTATGCCTCCTTTTTTGACCGGTACCTTACCTTCTTGCGTGCTGCCTTTTTGTTTTGTTTTTCTTGCCTTTCTGATGCCCCCAAACCGCACAAATCTTGATTTGTTACTCACAGTGCCGTGCCGTCGCGTCTGTGGGAACGTGGTGTGTTCCCTTCCCCGGTAGTTGGTCGCGTCCAGCATCGCTTCCGCCGGCAATAACATGAATAATAAAGCAAGCAAATCTCAGCCTGGGCGGCGCGTAAATTATTAACTGCTACTCGGGCACGTGCGATCGGTCCACACGGAGGATGAGGGACAAGAACGACGCGCGAATTGAGGGATGCGTCGGAGCAAATGGGACAAGAGCGACGTGCGGTTACACTATTCTCCGTGTCGCGTTTCCGCCGTACCATGCACTTGTATGCATTGCTTGATTATTTTGTTTTTGTTTTTTCTTGCTTCCGCTCTGATTTTGTTCTTTTCACTCAACCGAGATATCATCGGTAGTGTATTTTGCCGATAACATAATGCTCGAAGCCCGAACCCTGGTGCCTGCTAGGCTGTGTGGATGCGGACATGGTCGTCGCGAACATCACGACGGAGCGAATTCAGCCCACATATTGGAGCGCGTATAAGCTACCCCAGACCACGCTATGGAAGCACTCGCGTTCTCTTCAGCTCTGTGAGCATTCGAAGCTTGCTTTCGTGTACTTGGGGCGGGAAGGCTTCTTGTTTCGTGAAGCATTGCTTAGTGGGTGGATATATGCAGTGGCCTTGTCTCGGTCTCGGTCAAGCTGCTTGTACAGCTTTTAGCTCACGTAGCCAGTCAGAACCATCTGGTAAACGAATAAGGCGAATGGAATCGAACTGAAATCCGTAACATCACAATTACCTCCTCAGCAGCAAAACTCAGGCGCATAAATTAAAGGAAGACCCTCCTTGACATTCTCCCGTAACGAGTAATTTTTTTTTTCTGCGAACAAATACAAATATAGTTCAGAAAGATTTAATCTCACATTATGCAGAATCATATAGCATTTCCATTTAACTTAATAATCCTTACAAAAAAAAATACTCGCTTCTACGTACCAGCGCACTTACATTAATTCGCAGCATATTGCGCTGGTATTCCCCAGTGTTTCGCCTCTGTGCGCTGGTGTACTGGTACACGATGAAAGTAGAGCAAAAGCTGAGTACGAATGAGAGGGAGGCGGGAGGAACAAAAATAATGAGAAAAGAAACGGACACGTGCAAGCTGGATATTCATCATCGTGTCTTCTCCAGGCTGCTTTCACAACCATTGAGACGGCATTTGCGCAACGTGTCTCCGCAATCTGCAGAGAGCATGCTGGTCGTTGATGAGCGGCGTTTTAGACGGTCACCGACATGTCCAGAAGATTGAGCGATCCGAGACTTTCACGTATACGATCTTCTGCACCGCCTACCGCGTACGTTGACCGTGCCTTCGATGTATAATGCAAGAGGATCTAGAACCGCGGAGAGATTTGCGAATTGTACTTGATTTTTTTTTATATTCGGGACCTTAAGCAATAGCCTGTCACACTGTTTTGAAGCGTTCCTCACTTTTATTTTTTTTATTATTCTTTAGCTGGGAAAAGTGACGGGAGTGAGGGCGTTAAACGAGCCAGGCCATCGTCAGAACGTCCGTTCGCAAAGCACAAGCTTTGCCTACTCAGTAGTAAGAAGTCGCACATATTTCGGACGCGTTAAGCCTAGTTATTTTGCCGAGATGACATGAAAGAAAGACAAAAAGAAATGAAAGATATAAATCACATTTCAGCGTAAAAAGCGCCATTGATCTCTTCTGGCATTTCTTGGGTGTTCTTTGTTCGATCAAGGCAAATCTCACAGAAATCACAATTCTGACATAAATCAAAACCTAAAAGAAATCATAATTCAGCGTAAAAAGTGCCATTGAAATATTCCAGCATTTCATGGGTCTTTTTTTTTTCTTTTATCAGAGAAACCTCACGTACGTGCGCTTCAAGCACTAAATTATCTTCTGAATTGTAGACGATTCGATGTCATCTCGACAGTGGGTGGTAATAATGCAATAGGGAACTACAGGTACGAAGAAAGAACTAAAGGAAGATAGAAAAGACAGAATAGAAAGGAAAGAAAGAGGGGAAAAAGTGAAAGAGCCACCATATTTCTGCGTCCTCATCATATATAATCAGGAGGAATAAAACATACAGCACAGCGAACAAAAGGTCTAGATTCATGCCCTCAAGTTATTATTTCCTTGCCGCTTACTTTATATCGGCCCGAAACAAGGAAGGACAACGATATAGTTGGGAGCTCGCCTATTTAGGCCCGAATACCGGAACACAAGTCCACGCGGCCCTACAGCGAGCAAAACGGGAACGATGTAAATACGCAGCCCGGCGGTACGAAGCCATCAGAGCAAGGCGATGGCCTTGCGGGCGAGGAGGCGAATTACGCTTGCGCTCTCGGTGGCGGGACGCGCCAGCGCGTGAGCGACGCGATGCAGCCGAATAGGCCAGCGATCTTGGGCGCTCCTGGCCGAGAAACAAGAGCACAAGAGCACGAAGGGCGCCGGTGCGAGCCGCGTCCTTCTCCGGGCTCGCGCCTCGCGCGCGCTGTCGCAACGCACACACGGGCGCATACAGAATGCAATGCGCGACACCGGCGGGGCCTCGCAGCCACACAGCCCATTTAGCTGCGAGCAAGGCGCGTGATGAGGCTCTAGTTTGCCCCGGCACTTGCCTTAAATGAAGCTGCGACTAACGCCCCCCCTTGGCTGGGACAAATCAACGGCGCCTTCGGCGGACGCAGCAGCGCGCGGATGCAAACCACGGTCTCTCTCTCTCTCTCGCTCTCTACCTCTCTCTCTGCTCAGCTCTGTCTCTCTTCTTTCTCTTCTTCATCTACGTCTCGCTTCTCGCGTTCTTGTTGCTTTGTTTCCTTTATCCTGCCTTTGTTCTGCGTATTTATCTTTCTCTTTATGCCCCGCTTCTGCGATATATCTTCTTTTCTGTAAGTACCGGCGGTCGGAAGATGCGCCGAGACGGGCCACCGTTTAATCTGACTAGCGCAAGTGCCACATCGCCGGAGTCTGCTTCCGAAGGGCGCGAGATGTTTGCGCTGTTTGCCTGCTCTTGTTGCTCCTGCTTAAGCTGCTTCCTATGGGTCGTTGTTTCTCTACTTCTGCAGCTTCTTGGACTGCCGCTAGCTTTTTCCTCGGCTACTGCTTGCTGCTGCAGCTGCTCCCGCGGCTGCTGCTGCTGCTGCTACTACTATTACTAACGCTGCAGTGTGTGCGTAGGGCGCCCCTCGACGTTTTTTTTTTTATTTCTTTCTCGAGAAGCGTGCCAGGCGTTATGTATGCCTACGCACGCGGGATGCCGCTCCTTCTTTCGCGATACTTGCGTCCCTGCGCGGTCGCCCTGCTATAGGGTTACACGAAAGTGGGCGTGCTGGAATAATGACTGCATAATTCGATGGTTGGTCGCTCTCGCGTTCCTTACTCCTCCGAGTCGTTATACGCTTTTCCGAGTCAACGCCATTGTATTATGCGCTTCTTTTTTCATTTCCAAACATTTACTTTGTCTCGTTAAATCTGGCGCTGTTGCTACACGCTGTGGGTGAAGCTCGAAACGTGGTCTCACTGCTTCCATAGCTTAGGAACACAGTGCACAAAGTCTACAGTGGTTGTTCACTAACACAGTTATGCATCTTACGGCAATCTAAGCAAACTACCTTCACGCTCACTTTTTTTCCATAATGTTTCTTTCTCTCTCATTTCAGGTAAAGAACAAGAAAAATGTTAGCCCAGTGCGCGTTTTTACCCTTCACCTTGTATCGCTCGCCAGCCGGCCAAGCAGTGAGATTCCGCGCTATGCCTCAGCTGCTGGCAACATAACCTCCTGCCCTGTTGGGCAACAACAAACGGGAGGGAAAATTCCTGGCCCCAGAGTGCGGCTGCGTCGCGAAGGGAGAATCTTGCCTTTTTGCCATGCGTCTCAGGGCTTTAATCTCACCCAATGAATTCAGACAAAATAAACATACAATGAATGAATTCCCCCATTTACGTTAATGCGTCGTTTATCCGACTTCCTGTGCTCGAAGCTTGGAAAACCGTTGAAAACCGTCTCACAACTTCTTAGGGCGTTCACACGCTACATCTCTGGCACGAGGATAAAAGTCCTGTCGCCTCGTCATTTTTTTTTTTATCTACTTACTTTGTTGGCAAGACCAGTTCGTAAGACTCAGACATGATAGCTGTGCCTTTCCCATTCATAAACACACAGCGAAGCACACACATGCGCACAACACATAAACGTTCACACACATACGCAAACCTAACGAGAGAGCGCGCACGCCGAAGCAAAGCGCTCTCAGAGCAATTACGGCGCCGCGCCAGAGTGTAAAAACGCCGAGCGCGGAAGAAAGTTAAACGACCCCTGGAGGCACGGGACGTCCTGGCCTCGTCTCGCGTTTTTTTTTTTTTCCTTCCTCCTCACTTTCTCCCGCGTCATGCATGACTCCGCGGTAGACGTGCGCGACGCGTTGCACGGACGGACAATGGAGCTCTGCGCACGAAGCAAAAAGCGGGAAACGCGTTCCCTCCACGCGAGTTTGTCCGTTCACGTCCGCGTACAAGACGGCGAAAGAGCTGGTATCTCGAAGCGCTGACGATGATGCAGCAAGCGCGTAGACTGGATTTCGGCTTCATTTTGGACGTGGACGTTATCCATTGTTAGATGCGTTAACGTCGCGCATTCTGCGTAGTGGCGGTATACCTTCTCGGGCTTCTATCCAGACCGCGAAGGCGTCCCATGTCGTTATCGATTAAATTTATCAACGCATGGTGCGTGCTTCTTTTAACCATGAAAACAGAGTGGTTGCTTTACGGCGTGGTGATGATAATAATAATGATTTCTATTGGCATATCCCCTTTGAAACGGGGCGGCGACAAATAGTTATCTTGCTTGAGGTAATCAGGTCTTACTACATTTTTTTGTTGTTGTAATCTAGCATTTTATTTATCTCTTCTTGTTCTCTCTCTTAATCAAAACCCATATCTCTATATTGTACAGCTCGTTATTCCTGTAACGACACCGGCTCCATAGATCTCTTCACTGCTTAAATGGATTCACCAGCGTCGTGCAACGCTGATGGACGAAGCATGGCTAATATGCTTTCCTCCTAATTTGCATTTTGGTGAATTTTGAGTTCCAAGCCCGACATATTTGTTTCATGAGAAGTGTTTGTATGTTGTTGCGCTCTCTGACTAATGCGTCTACAGAGACGACATAACATGTAACACGTCATTTTGCACCGAAACGAAGGCATATGCAGCGTTTCTATGCATAATTGCCATGTCTGACAATAGGAGATAGCGCCTAGGATGCTACAACTAGGTCCTTAAACACGTATAATGAAGAAAAAAATAATGAAGAAACGACCAGTGCAGGCAGAAGAATGTCAGTGGTGTTCGATAGGCACGGAAGGTCATGTTAGCTATAGCGTATAACGATAGTCCACCAGTGCTGAAACATCGTAATGGTGTTTCCCGAGCACGCTATTATCACCTTTCGGGCGCGTTCAACACGCGAGCGTTCGCTGCCTTACGTCACGCGATAAATGCGTGCACACGTGACAACACAAGTCAGACGGGCTGAAACTTCGGCAGGGACGTTTCCGTCCATGTAACACGAAATTTCCCGTGACAGCTTTATGCTTATCGTTCTTCGCTTGCCCTTTGCTGTTTTGGTAGGTGAATAATGTTTCTTTTTTCTTACCTTCGCGCCCACAGGGAACCGTGCGACTATCTTCGATTCAACTGGGATGGAACCATTACTGTGAGACGTTCCTTGCAATTCAGTGCAGTCCAATAAATGAAGAACAAGCAAGAGCCACTTGGCGAAGGCGATCACCCGAGTATCCTTAATGAGTCCACACAGCGCGACCTTGTCGAATAGAATACCGCCCTTGTAGGTTCCGCCATCAAAGTGCGAGGAACCTACGAATCTGAAGTATTTTCTTCTAAAGGCGAGTGAACGACACTGAGCCGGTCTATGTGTAAATAGCTCTCTTTTAATTCTGACAGCGCGGTGCCACTTGACCAAGCTTTTCTTTTTTTCATCATTTCCTTCTTTCAGGTAGTAGACATCAATAAGAAGAAAACACGAAGCACGTTAGTCGCAAGCGCGGTGATTAAACGTGATTGCAACACTTTCGCGGGAACGCTGCACTTCAACGCGGCTAATGACCGGAGCCGTGTTCTTTTCCCCCCGCCTGGGAGCAGGTTTCTTTTTAAACGAATGAAAAAAGAAAGCGAATTAGCCGTATTGGCTGGTTCCAATTGCTTAACCGTCGAGAACAGGCGGCAAATTAGAGACACATTTTTCTACTGGAACGATTCGAACAAAGCGAAAAGCTGGTTTGACCCACTAAGTGTTAGGAAACTTGGTATCGACGGCCGAACTTCGAGAATTTCATTACGCCAGGTGAACTCTAATCAAAGGAATCGATTGAACGGTTCTTGACTCTCTTGTCAATGTCGCGCGCACACACCGTGCTAAGGAAGTGCCCTTTTCGGAGCAGCTCGATTTCTGGTACTGCGCCATTTTTTGGTATTCTGAACCAAATCTGTGAACGCGGATCACGTGGTGCTCATGATGCTGGCGAAGACGACAAACCGCAGCTAGTTGTGCATTTCTACAGAAGATGTCATCGCTTACAAACATCCACACCTACGCCATCTTCTAGCGGTAAAATGGCAAGCGTTACTTCGAGCTGTGATTGTGCGTCTGTGCTCCCTCCTCTCTCTGTCTCTAACACACACATATATATATATATATATATATATATATATATATATATATATATATATATATATATATATATCATAGTACACGTGTGACCGATGTCTCCTTCCGTCTCCCAACAACATGATTGACAATTGTGTATTGTGAAACAAGCACATTAATATATAAAATGACTAAAGAAAACAGAGGTATCGACACACCCCACCGATTACCTAAAAAAGCATTTTTCTAAAGTGGGTACTTATCTGTTCCTCTCAAGGTAACTTACATAACCATCCGATTTCAGGCCTGCACGTAATCTTGACTCTGAGTGAGTCATTATATAGATACGCATGTACTTAAGTTCAGCACAAAGTAAAGCAAATATATTACAACGGTGAGCACTCATGGTGTACACCATTGCTTCGTAGCATTCAGTGTGTTCTTATGTGGACCTATACGTAACATTCGTGAGGGTTGAGTACTAAGATAATCGTGGAAACAGTGAGTGAGACCTTCAACTTTGCAAAATGTTCAGCAACAGCAAAGTGACCTAAAAGCTATAATGAAGAAAGGAAACAAGTTTAAACTCCTTTGTACGGCAAGGCTGCTAGATAAGAACCATCAGTTGACGGAAAAGAAGAATAAAGACAAAAAATGCTATTTTTGCGTAGACCATTATGGTGACTCCGGGCCAGAACGCGGCATAATGATAAGTAAAAGAAAATGGGAACAGGTGTTGCTGATGGTATATAGTGTAGACTGGGCTTTATCTGCGGCGCATCCAAAACTGGAATGTCAAGAAAATTGCCTTTTCCTTCCGCTCCTGGCGCGTGCGGTGGAGAGTTAATGTCACGTCTGCACACAATCTCTTGCTCGTGATTTCTTAACTTGATGTGTGCGAGTCGGGGACAGATCCTGTGCCCTAATAGACACGGTTGACAAAGAACTCGGTGCTGTTCTCCTTAAAATTGCGAAGTAAAAGAAAGAAGAAGAAACAGGTAATCTTTTAATAAGAATAGATGCAAGGGAGGAGTGAACGAATAAAGGGTGCAAGATTATATCCACGTTATGCTTGCAGTGTGCCGAGGTCGTTTCACTGCTGTTGTAGCTAGAGGAAATATTTATCCACGAGTTAAAGGTGTAGTCATTCCTCATACTAGCTCTCTCTTTTTCGCCCCTTCCATTCAATAAAGATCCGCTTCTTTCTTTCAGAGCTCTTTGAAATGAGTACTAGCAGACAGATCAAGTGGAAAGCGAACGCTTTCAAACTGGACATCCGTACGGAGCTGCCTGTTGGAGCTTGGTTTCACCTTAGCGAAACCGTCAAGCGCACCGGTAGTCGCAGTGCTCGAGGAGGCCCTCGAGAGGCGCTGACACAACGGAAGCCGGCGAGACGGTCCCCACGAAAACAGAGGACAGGGCGTGCGAGAACCCAGCGGCCGTAGAAGGAGATGGGGAGGTGTAAGAGAGGAGGGTGCTAGCCGCGAGGACCCCGCCAGCGACGCCAAGGAGAGCAGGCAGCCCACCTAATAACCGCGGCTTGATTACCCCCAACCAGAAAGTGAGAAGGTTGCGAAATCTCCTTTGCGTGGAGCGTAGCGACGGCGCTCGAGAACAGCTCGCGAGAGTGAAATAGTGAGAGTGGAAGAGTGGGGCGGGCGTACTTTGGATAGGCACAGAGAGAGAGGGAGGGGGGGGGGGGTGATGTGTAGAAGACGTTCGCTTCTGGCGATTCGCCGTCGCCCCCTTTTCCGCCGCCACTGCTGCCGGTCGTTCGCGGGCCGGGCGCTGCCTTCCTCTCGGGCTTCTTCCGGCGCCGGACATCAAAGGACGATTTGTAGCAGCCCCTCGTCGGGAGTGCATTTTTGTCCCCGCGACCGCTCTGGGACGTCGTATACGTTCGCGGGACCAAAAGGAGGAAGACGACGACGACGACACTGGATGCCGGACGCACGCGTGGGTCTCGGAGAATAGAAGGAGCGGCGCGCTCAGCGTGGGCTGCGACGGGGCCCAGTTTATCTTTAGTGCGTATGTGCGGTACGTGTCGGGCAGAGCTGGCGGTATAGCGAGGAGGTGGTGCCGGCAAATCATCGATCGCCGGGTTTGGCCCGAGGAAAGAGAAAGGCCCTTGGCCGCGTTTTCCTTGTTCACCAGCGGGCATCCAAGCGCCGATTGGAAACGCAGCGCTGGCTGGCCGCTGCGGTGCGAGGCTTTGAGAGCTGTCTTAAGAGGGGAACACAGGGGCTCTAAGAGGGAAGTCAAATAGACCGCCCGTGTAAACACGACGCTGTGGGGCGCCGCTGCGGATTACGTGCTCGGGACGAGCTCGAACTGGGCCCCGCGGCAAAGGAAGGTTTCTTGCCCCCTATACCAAAGGTGCGATGGCTTCTTCAGCATCTGTCAAGTTGCGACTGCTTCGGGTCTTCGGTTTCACAATGCACGTCTTGTTCCTCTCTCAGGTTACGTAGGCGCTCGCAATACCTGTGCCGTTTTGATTGTAAAGGGCGTTGTCCTGCATCATTGTGGGTCTAAGGAAAAGAAGTCATATACTATTGATTTGCTTTCGAGACATTTCAAGTTTTCGCGGTACTTGTTTGTTCTTGCATATAAAGATCAGTTCACTGCGCTCATACACAGTTCACTGACATGCCACTTACTCTTGCACCATACTTTCAGAACAAGTATTCGTTATGATGCCGAGTGCTGTGCGTACCGAAAAGTTCCTGAAAGTTGTTAGCGCAAGCAAATCAAATACGCACCTTTCGTTTTAAGATCTCACTACTTTTTTAAGCACTTCGTGAATTCCTGTGAATTCGTGTTTGCAAATGAGCGGCAAAGGAATAACTACTTCGCAAAAAGCAGAATTCTTATGTACACAATAAGGTCCAATATCTTTAAACGTTATGATTATGGTACGTTCTTGCGCATATGAACAGTGAAGACGGTTTGCTGGTTCCTTTGACAAAATTACAGAATTTCTTTGATGACGCTTCTTCGTCCGTGGCTTTTCATCAATGGCAACAGCTTCTTTCGGCGTGGCTTCCCTTCGGAACAAAAACAAATGCCATACGTCGAGTGTGCACATTGTATGGCGTGTCCGGGGCGTGTGCTAAATGTAGCCAAATTCTCTGTCGGCATCACCGTTGCCGCCGTTCTGCGTAAATTCAGGATCTCAAGCTCTGTCGCCTCTGCTTGCCGTCTAGCCGATCTCCCTCTTCTTTCCGATGGCCCCTAGCCCCTTCCGGAATTACTTTTCCGTGTTGCTTGCGGCCTTGGCGCACCACAATGTACCTCTCTTCGTAATCTCCTTTCCACACGCGAGGTCCTTGATTCGAAGCGCGTCTTAGAAAACGTGCTAGACATACACTGATGTGAGAAACAGCCCTCCCGGCCACACAAGCCGTTCGGACGATGAGACTTCAGCAACACGCATCAGGCGCCATACTGACGGGGCTGGCCTGTCATCGCGTGCCCGCCTTTGTGGAAACTCAGACCGGTGCGTTGTTGAACAATTGCTCAAAATGTGTGGTCTACGCTGTGAGGCGGACTGATAAATCGTTTGCGCCCCTTCGTGACTAATCGTTTGCAGTTGGCTGTTACTCGAATGGGAAAGTGATTTGCATGCAACGATGGGTGAATGACCGAGAGATCAAGATGACGCTTTTACCGTGGGTCAGAGCAATTGTTAACGACATGCCATTCTTCCGCGAGCTTCCGCGTCGAGGAGCTTCACTATGCCATGGAATGTAGTCCCATTCCACAGTCTCTTTCAAATGAACCACGTTGACGAAGAAGCATTTGCTTAAAACCGAGGAAAGCTGCCGCTCTTCTAACGCTGTATGCAGGCTACCTTTTGACGATGAACCCAGGCTTGTAACGAGTATGGATGTCATAATGAGATATAAACGAAAGTCACCAATCACTATTATCTTATATTGACGATGTCGTTGATTGGCGAAGTCCACAATTGCGAATCTCCATTCACATTTTCACGGCATCGACTGCTGCCGCGTATTTGGACACGTTCTGTCGATTCGATATAGACTACCACGGAACTCGCCAAAACAATCTATCATCATTCCTGCGTCTGTCCGACAGTGCAATATATTCCTAAAGATGCATCTGTAATATTGTGCTACGAACTGAAATGTATCTTTAAATTAGAAGAAACTTCAGCTCATGCTTCTTACGCGTAAAAGGATACAATTTAGCAGATATGAGGGCTGGGAAACACTTATAGAATATTTTGACACCAAAGTTGTCTCGAAGAGCCAGGTCATCGACAATGTCGATGACCTGGCGCCATCGACATTGTCCTGACGTCATGGCACAGAGCGAATTTGGCTGACTTCGTGTAGCGAGAAGGCCACATGTGATCAGGCTGCGCAATAAAATAATAATAATAATAAGCGTGAGGGCTACGTTCGTTTATTCTGGCGGTGTTCGAATGTGGCAGCCGCAGCAGCCATGCAAGGAAGCCAGTCATCACGAAGCATGAATTTTCTGTGTACTGAAACCGTAATTACGCCCGTATTCACGAAAAGCATCGTACGCTATAATTGTTCGCAAGAGTAAAAATGCCATTCAATCCCGATGCTGGACATATTACAGCGAAGCCGGCCGGCTAATGACAATTGCTAAGTAAATGAACGAAAAGATTTGTGAAGTCGATCCCTGGCCTCGTATCCACAAAAAGAAAAGAGAAGAAAAGCGTTTACGGTAGTATAGCTCGCAAGAAAAAAATTCAGTCAATGCTGATGCTGGAAAAATCATCAGCGTAGCCGGCCGGCAAATGGCAAAAGCGCTTACGAGCGAAAACCTTTGTGAAGTATTACAGTAAATATTTAGGGCCCACTGACCCTTGCCAATATATTTTTCTAAGCTTTAGAGCGTTCGGACGATCATTCAAAGCAAAGTAATAAAGATAACAACACGAGCTCCTTAACGCTGTCGCGTTAATAACAAGAAATGGTGAGTGGAACGCGTCATGTCAATTGCTCAGTAAGTCCAGCCTTCGGCTCACAAAGATTGCCCTCCTCTATTCCTCGCGTTTGGACGTCTCGCCGCATCAACCAACGTAGCCCACCCTGCCGTATCGCCCTCCTATTACATCCGCCTCTTCCTGAGTATTGCAACCGTACAAAGATCTACTGTGCCGCAAATACCTTCTTTCTTTTTCTCTCTCTATCCCCCCCCCCCCCTTTTCAACCGGCCAATCCAATAAGACGCGCACCCCTGCCCGGACTTATCTCGTCAGGGCCAAGTTTTCCTCGCAACTCCTTCTTTGTCACAGACATAAGCGGGGACGGTGGCGACGCTGCGGGGTCGACATCGGTCGCTACTCATCCACGACTTCTCTGGACACGGCAGGACGGCACGGACGTTCTTTCGGAGGGGGGGGGGGGGGGCGATAGGCCTTGGCGTGCCGCGCCTCCCGTTAATTGGCAAGACCCCTGAGGACAGCGCGCAAGCGGGGAGAGAGAAGACGGTCTGTGGAAGAGGTTAGGCCGCTGCCTGTCTCACCTGTTCTTCGTATACGGACAAGGATGACAGCAAACAAAGACAGCGCAGGGGGCAGCCACGCAAGCAACTGCGGCGGCGGACGCTGGCGTGGCGTCTTTGGCAACGCGATAATCAGTGGCAGTGAGCGAAGCGCCTGCGGGGCGGCTCAGCGAGGAGGAGCCCAGGTTGGCGTATACACCGCCGGCTCTCTTTCTCGAGCGCGGCTCCCTGCAGCTCGGCTCAGCTGTGACATGTTCGCGCACTCGGTAGGCCTACCGGGCCCGCATAAGGGCCACGACGGCGGCGCCCTCTGTTGGTGGAGAGCGGCCGCTAAATTAATTACCACGTGTCGGCCGATCGGCACGCTCGGGTGCCGGTCGGTCGGTCGGACGCGCGCCACTCTAGCACGTCACGCTTTATCAGGCGCTTGCCGGGAAAGAGCGGAAAAGGATGGAGGACGCTCACGCTAATGCCGTTACTTCTGCTAAGAGACTTACACCGGGATCGCCATCAATGGGGCGCGCTGTCTACCACCCCGCAAATATACACGTGCTCGGGCAGGTGGGTGAGCGCCGCCCAGCCAGTCGGAGAGACTGGGTGCTGGGCAACTTTTAATTAAGTTCCCAAAAGCTTTGCCCGGGCCGAACGCACGTCGTCACCTTGAAAGTGCGCGCCTGGCACCGCGACAGATCTCGAGAGGATTATACGAGCGAGAGAAGTCAACAGAGCGGTTGCTGTGAATAGCTCCGAAACAACGCGTTTCGTCGATTCTGTTTGCTCTGTCGAGGTGTGCGCAGAGTTGGCAGACCGCAAGAAAGGGCGTTGTCTCTAGTTTTGAATATTTAGAATGCGCGTGGTGCGCGTGCGAAATGCGTGGTATGTCTGGGCGCTCGCAGCAACAGAACAGCTCGACGCATCTAAGCTCAGGTTATAGCTCACTTTTTTGCTAATAGTGTAGTGCCAACTTGCGCAGCTGTCAACTATATACGAGTGTCGACAAACCATTACAGAGAACTTGGTGATGGTGGAACCGTCGGCACGTGCAAAGAGCTCTGGCAAAGGAAAAACATTGGGAATAATTAGCTAAACAAACTTGAGACGGCCCGTATAGAAAGGATACGCAACACATGGCTTACGACCTGATGGTCAGCTCCTTCCTCCCTGCCACCTCTATAATGTGTACACTGTTTATTAGGTTGTTCGCAGTTACAATACTCCAAAGCCAATAATTCACAAGTAATCTCTGTTAATATGGCTCTGTAAAAATAGTAAGTCGGAGGGGGCGGCTTTGTGGGAAACATGGTCGGTCAGTGGAACACACTGCAAAAAAAGAAAAAAAGGAAACAAGAAAATGTATTATCACAGAGCTCTTACGCTACGACGCTTCGTAAGGGGAAACTCCAGTCGATCCTGATACTGGACATATCATTAACGAAGGTGGCCGGTAAAATGAGCATTTACGAACAGCAAACAAACAAAAATTGTGAATTCGGCCCCTGTTTTCTGTTTCAAGGTATTAAACCTGTTTCTTTTAAACCATGCCTGTCTTCACTCCACCCGTATACATTCAACATACACGCATTTGCTTTGTCAGCATTTTGCCGAGAACTTCTCGGGATTTTTTCCCAGCGCTGACGTCGGCAGCAG